>NW_020838080.1:207775-285912 GCF_003676395.1 Aethalodelphis obliquidens | reverse complement strand
ACACACACACACACACACACACACACACACACACACACACACACACACAAAAGGTTAAAAACCACTGCCCTGGAAAAAGGCATGTAAGGAATCAGCGTTAAAGAAAAGGAAATTATATGTAAAAATACCTTTCGACCACTTTGTACCTCATACTTCCTTATTAACCTGTTGATGGGTCTCTAAATCAGAAAGAATTCAGTGGACTTGGGCGCATCCTCTTTCCTCCAGGTCTGTAGATACGATAAAGTGAAAAGGACTGGGAAGCTCAGATCTAAACCTCCCTGTGCCCTAGTCCTATGAGATCATGACTAGGGTCTGTCTATCTGTCTTTCAGCCAACAACTACATGGAATCTAAGTGTCAGGCTGTCATCCAAGAACTGCGTAAGTGTTGTGCTCGATATCCCAAGGGAAGATCTCTCGTCTGTTCAGGATTTGAGAAAGAAGAGGAAGAGAAGCTGACGCTGAAGCCCACATGACAGTAAAGTTCTGCTGAGAAGCAAACTGCTGCCCCACATTGCCACCACGCGGGTTTTATCTATCCTCCTGACTCTTTCTTCAGGCCAGGTAGCAGCAAATATCAAATGAAAAAGTCAACTATAAAAGTTAATATGCCATCTATGCAGAACAAATATAAATATATTAAACAAATAAGTAGAATGTGATAAAACTGAGCTGCTAAAATAAACCTTTTAAGTGAAACTTTTTGGTTTGGTATATGTGATATGTTGACTTATTGTTACCGAAGTCAGATTTGGCTGCTTGCCACTCAAAAGCCAATAGTGGAGAGGCAAGTGTCAGTGGAAAAGGTGCTTTAATCAGAAAACCTGGCATTCTGGGGAGAAGGTGGGTTTGTGTCCAGAGACCAACCCCAAAGATTCTGCTCAGCCATGACAGTTTTTTTGGTTTTATTAAAAAATTTATTTATTTTTGGCTGCGTTGCGGCGAGCGGGGGCTACTCCTCGTTGCGGTGCGCGGGCTTCTCATTGCGGTGGCTTCTCTTGTTGCGGAGCACGGGCTCTAGGCACAGGGGCTCAGGAGTTGCGGCATGTGGGCTCAGTAGTTGTGGCTTGCGGACTCTATAGCACAGGCTCAGCAGTTGTGGCACATGGGCTTAGTTGCTCCGTGGCATGTGGGATCTTCCCCGACCAGGGCTCAAACCTGTGTCCCCTGCATTGGCAGGCAGATTCTTAACCACTGCCCCACCAGGGAAGCCCCACCATGACAGTTTTTAAAGGGAAAAAGGGGGTAAGAATCTCAGTGAATCGTCAAGGAAGGAGGTTGGATTCTGCATCATTCTCCTTTGCATGCAGACTGGCTGACTTTCTTCAGATGTTTTCTTGCCCATGTGATCTGCGTGCAGGATTGCTTAGGGGGGCTATTGGGGGTAGAGAGCTAACTACTTCTATCTAGGAAAAGAATCAACAGGTTAGACAAGGCATGGTGTGTATTCAGGAGAGTATAAGTCAGGAGTTAGGTTAAACTGCCTGGTGATCTCATTCCTATAACTAGGTTCTTTTAAGGTTACAGGGGAACAGAAATGGGCAAACAGGAAAGGGGTAAAAGAGCTGCTTTCATTATAACAAAATATATATTTGGTTTTTGTCTCCATTCCTGGCACTGTGGTCCTAAAACGCTTGGAATTTCCTAAGTGATAAGTGCAATAAAGGTGGCTTCTGTTATGTTAATGAGACTTTTGAAAGTCCCTAGGTAACCTTAGGATGGGGGCTGGTTGCCAGGGGAACGACCTTGCAGGGTTAGAGGGTTAGAACTTTCAGTTCCCACCCCCACCATGACCCCAGGGGAGGGGAGAGGGGTGAGAGGCTGGAGAATATTGGAGTTCAATCACCAACGGCCAGTGATTTAATCAATTGTGACTTGTCAAAGGATCACAGAAAAATAACAGAAAGCCAATGAATCATCAAAGTAGTAATTAGTGAAAGTTTATTGTGCACACACCAAAAAGAGTTTGTGAACACAGAGCACTCAGACCAACACGTGGAATGAGGCCGGGTGGGGGGGGGCACTGTTATAAAGCAGCTTACACAGCATGAGGGCAGTGACTGCTTATTCTTCACAGTGATTGGTTATAATATTAGAATTTTCTTAAATGGTTGGGAATTGGTCAGTGGCTAACCTCATATCAGCCTTAGGAAACAGTTTAGCTTATGCTTTCCAGAAGCATAAGCGAGAAATGACCCAGGTCAGGTTAGTCTCCTAAAATAAGCTCAATTAAGCCTTGCTTGCGTGACTAAACTGGTTTTGTCTGTTCATGGAGTTTTCAAGGCTGGTCTCAGTTTTTTATTTTTTATTTTTTTAAATTTTATTGGAGTATAGTTCATTTACAATGTTAATTACTGCTGTACAGCAAAGTGATTCAGTTATACATGTATATATTCTTTTTCATATTCTTTTCATTATGGTTTATCACAGGATATTGAATATAGTTCCCTGTGCTATACAGTAATTAGGGCCTTGTTGTTTATCCATTCTATATATAATACTTTGCATCTACTAATCCCAAACTCCCAATCCTTCCTTCCCCCACTTCTCCCCCTTGGCAACCACAAGTCTGTTCTCTATGTCTGTGAGTCTGTTTCGTAGATATGTTCATTTGTGTCATATTTTAGATTCCACATATAAGTGATATCATATGGTATTTGTCTTTCTCTTTCTGACTTACTTCACTTAGTATGATAATCTCTAGGTCCATCCATGTTGCTGCAAATGACAAAATTTCCTTCTTTTATATGGCTGAGGAGTATTCTGTTACATATATGTACCACATCTTCTTTATCCATTCATCTGTCAGTGGACATTTAGGTTGCTTCCATGTCTTGGCTATTGTAAACAGTGCTGCTGGGAACATAGGGGTGCATGTATCTTTTTGAATTAGAGTTTTCTCCGGATATATGCCCAGGAGTGGGATCGCTGGATCATATGGTAGCTCTACTTTTAGTTTTTTTGAGGAACTTCCATACTGGCTGCACCAATTTACATTCCCACCAACAGTGTAGGAGGGTTCCCTTTTCTCCACACCCTCTCCAGCATTTGTTATTTGTAGCCTTTTTTTTTTTTTTTGGCTGCACTTTGCGGCTTGCAGGGTGTTAGTTCCCCAACCAGGGATCAAACCTATGCCCTCAGCAGTGAAAGCTCGGAGTCCTAACCACTGGAACGCCGGGGATTTCCCTGCTATTTGTAGACTTTTTAATGATGGTCATTCTGACCAGTGTGAGCTGGTACCTCATTGTAGTTTTGATTTGCATTTTTCTAATAATTAGCGGTGTTGAGCATCTTTTCATGTGCCTATTGGCCATTTATGTCTTCTTTGGAGAAATGTCTATTTAGATCTTCTGTCCATTTTTCGATTGGGTTCGGTTTTTTTTTGTTATTGAGTTGCATGAGCTGTTTGTATATTTTGGAAATTAAGCCCTTGTCAGTCGCATCATTTGCAAATATTTTTCTCAGTCCAAAGGTTGTATTTCATTTTGTTTATGGTTTCCTTTGCTGTACAAAAGCTTATAAGTTTGATTAGGTCCCATTTGTTTATTTTTGCTTTTATTTCTATTGCCTTGGGAGACTAACCTAAGAAAACATTGGTACAATTTATGTCAGAATGTTTTGCCTATGATCTCTTCTAGGAGTTTTATGGTATCATGTCTTATGTTTAAGTCTTTAAGCCATTTTGAGTTTATTTTTGTGTATGGTGTGTTCTAACTTCATTCATTTACATGCAGCTGTCCAGCTTTCCCAAAACCACTTGCTGAAGAGACTGTCTTTTTCCCATTGTATATTCTTGCCTCCTTTGCCAAAGATTAATTGACTGTAGGTATGTTTGTTCATTTATGGGGTCTCTGTTCTGTTCCATTGATCCATATGTCTGTTTTGTGCCAATACCACACTGTTTTGATTACTGTAGCTTTGTAGTATTGTCTGAAGTCTGGAGGGTTATGCCTCCTGCTTTGTTCTTTTTCCTCAGGATTGCTTTGACAATTCTGGGTCTTTTGTGCTTCCGTATAAATTTTAGGATTATTTGTTCTAGTTCTGTGAAAAATGTAATGGGCAATTTGATAGGGATCACGTTAAATCTATAGATTGCTTCAGGTAGTATGGCCACTTTAACAATATTAATTCTTCCCATCCAAGAGTATGGGATATCCTTCCATTTCTTTGAATCATCTTCAATTTCCTTTATTAATGTTTTGTAGTTCTCAGCATATGTCTTTCACCTCCTTGGTCAGGTTTATTCCTAAGTATTGTTTTTTGATGTAATTTTAAAATGGATTGTTTGTTTACATTCCCTTTCTGATATTTCATTGTTAGTGTTAAGAAATGCAGCCAATTTCTTTTTTTTTTCCCCGCTCCCTCCTCCACCCCTCTGCCCCTGCAACCAATTTCTGTATGTTACTCTTGTATCCCGCTACCTTGCTGAATTCATTGATTAGTTCTAGTAGTTTTTGTGTGGAGTCTTTAGGGTTTTCTATATATGGTATCATGTCATCTGCATATAATGACAGTTTTACCTCTTCCCTACCAATTTGAATAACTTCTATTTATTTTTTTCTTGTCTGGTTGCTGTGGCTAGGACTTCCAATACTATGTTGAAGAGAAGTAAGAGTGGGCTTCCTTGTCTTGTTCCAGATTTTAATGGGAAGGCTTTCAGCTTTTCACCATTGAGTATTGGATTGGCTGTGTGTGGGTTTGTCATAAATAGCTTTTCTTATGTTGAGATATGTTCCCTCTATACCCACTTTGGTAAGAGTTTTAATCATGAACGGATGTAGAATTTTACTGCATGTTTTTTTCTGCATCTATTGAGATGATTATGGGTTTTTTTTCTTTTGTTGATGTGGTGTATCACATTGATTGATTTGCACATATCAGACCATCCTTGTGACTGTGGGATGAATCCAACTCGGTCGTGGTGTATGCTCTTTTTTATGTGTTGTTGGATTCAGTTTGCTAATATTCTGTTGAGAATTTTTGCGTCTATATTCATCAGAGATATTGGCCTGTAATTTTCTTTTCTGGTAGTGTCTTTGTCTAGTTTCAGTATCAGGGTAATGGTGGCTTCATAGAATGTCTTTGCAAGTGTTCCTTCCTCTTCAGTCTTTTGGAAGAATTTGAAAAGGATCAGTATAAGTTCTTCTTTGTATGTTTTGTAGAATTTGCCTGTGAAGCCATCTGGCCCTGGACTTCTGTTTGTAGGGAGTTGGGATTTTTGTTTGTTTGTTTTATTACAGATTCTATTTCACTTCTAGTGATTGGTCTGTTCAAATTATCTGTTTCTTCTTGATTCCGTTTTTTTGGGCTGTATGTTTCTAGAAAATTGTCCATTTCTTCTGGGTTGTCAAATTTGTTGGCATATAATTGTTCATAGTATACCCTTATGGTTTTTTGTATTTCTGAGTTATGAGTTGTGATTTCTCCTCTTTCATTTCTTATTTTGTTTGAGTCTTCTGTCTTGTCTTCTTGGTGAGCCTGGCCAGAGGTTTGTCAATTTTCTTTACCTTTTCAAAGAACCAGCTCTTGGTTTTATTGATTTTTTTCTATTGTTTTTTAAATCTCTGTTTTATTTATTTCCTCTCTGATCTTTAGTAAATCCTTCCTTCTGCTGACTTTAGGTTTTGTTTGTTCTTTTTCTGATTTTTTTTAGGTTGTGGGTTAGGTTGTTTGTTTGAGATTTTTCTTGTTTCTTAAAGGCCTGTATTGCTGTGAACTTCCCCCTAAGAACTGCTTTTGCTGCATCCCATAGATTTTGTATGGTTGTGTTTTCATAGTCATTTGCCTTAAGGTATTTTTTAATTTCTTCTTTGATTTCATTGTTGACCCATTGGTTTTTTAGTAGCATGTTGTTTAGTCTCCATGTAATTGTTTTTTTCTCGTTTCTTTTTCTGTGGTTGATTTCTAGTTTCATGCTGTTGTGGTCAGAAAAGATACTTGAAATATTTTCTATATTCTTAAATTTGTTGAGGCTTGTTTTGTGCCCTAGTATGTAGTCAATCCTAGAGAATGTTCCATGTGCACTTGAAAAGAATGTGTAGTCTGCTTTTTTTGGACGTAATGTCCTGAAAATATTAAGTCTGTTCTGTTGTATCATTTAGGATCTCTCTTGCCTTATTGATTTTTCTGTCTCAAAGATCTGTCACAGATGTGAGTGGGGTGTTAAAGTCTCCTACTATTATTGTATACCCATCAATTTCTCCCTTTATGTCTGCTAGTATTTGCTTTATGTATCTGGGTGCTCCTATATTGGGTGCATATATGTTAATGAGTGTAATATCCTGTTCTTCTGTTGATCCTTTTATAATTATATAGTGTCTTTCCTTATCTTTCGTCGTGGGCTTTTGAGTGATCCTATATTGGGTGCATACATGAGTTTTTATTTTAACACTGTGTAATGAAGCCTCCATAAAAACCCAAAAGGATGGGGTTCAGAGAGCTTCCAGGTTGGTGAACCAGAATGCATCCACATGTCAGGAGTGGATACACCCCAGTTCCATGGGGACAGAAACTCCTGTGTGTCAGGCCCTGCTGGACCTCACCCTGCGCACTTCTTCATCTGGCTGTTGTCCATCTATATCCTTTATAATATCCTATATAATAAACTGGTAAACATTTAAGTGAATGTTCCTCTGAGTTCTATGAGCTGCACTAGTAAATCAGTTGAACCCAAGGAGGTGTCGTTGGGAAACTCAGATTTAAAGCCAGTTGGTCAGAAGCACAGGTAACAACCTGGACTTGGAACAGGTGTCTGAACAAGTGGGTGCAGTCTTTTTTTTTTTTTTTTTTTTTTTTTTTGTAAAATTCAACCTTTCCTCAAATTGCCACTTTTGGATGATTTCTGTATTGACCAACTTTACCCACACAACAAATAACCTCACATCTCAGTGACTTACAGAAACAAACAGTAATTTATTTTTTTAAAAATATTTATTTATTTATTTGGCTGCATCGGGTCTTAGTTGCAGCATGAGGGATCTTCGTTGCGGCACGCAGGCTCTAGAGCGCACAGAGTCATCAGTTGAGGCCTGCGGGCTCTCTAGACGTGGTGCACGAGCTCTGGAGCGTGCAGGCTCAGTAGTTGCAGCACACGGTCTTAGTTCCCCCAGGGATTGAATCTGCATCCCTTGCATTGGAAGGCGGGTTCTTAACCACTGGACCACCAGGGAAGTCCCAAGTGGGTGCAGTCTTGTGGGACTGAGCCCTTCACCTGTGTGACCCAGTCAGTGTCCAATAATTTGGAGCAAAGTGTCCTTCCAGATGCCAGTAAGAATATTTCTTTCCACTTTTGCATCCCCCACCATAGTGCGTAGCTCAGAAGCCACTTAATATTTGTTCAGTGAGTGGCAGGAAAGGCATAGAAATGATTCTTGGAATGTTTAATGACTCTTAATTTATCATCAGGAGAGAACTGGGGAAACAAATTCTTTGGAAGTTAGGCAGCAACAGAACTAGAATTCTTAAGTGGTTTATCTACACTTTATAGCCTCATAATCAAAACCTATTCCAGTGGATCCTGAAGGTGCTAACACAAGGCTGCTGAAGCTGTGTGACTTCACATAGTGGTTGAGGGGGGGACAGTATCGAAGGGGCCATTTGGTTTCCTCAAGTAGGTGCTAGAACCACCATCACTCTACCCTCCCCCACAAATAAAGAAAAAAGATGAGTTCTTAAGCAAGAGCTGAAACAAATTCTGATGGGTCCTTGTCTCAGTCCATTCGGCTTGCTATGACAAAAAGATCATAGACCAGGTGGCTTCAACAACAGACATTTATTTCTCAAAGTTCTGGAGGCAGCAAGTCCAAGATTAAGGTGCTGGCGGATTCAGTGTCTGGTGAGGGCCCTCTTCCTGGTTCATAAATGGCTGTCTTCTTGCCATGTCCTCACATGGAAGAAGGGACAAGGGAGCTCTCTGGGGTCTATTTTATGAGGCCACTAATCCCATTCACGAAGGGATCAGTGCCCTCATAAAACAGACTCATGACTTCATCACCTCCAAAGACCCCACCTCCAAATACCATCACCTTAGGGGTTAGGATTTCAACATGAAATTTGAGGAACCACATTCAGTCCATAACAGGGAGGATCCCTCCTTCCCTCTGCCAGCATGCTAGAGAGAAGCTACATTGCTGTGAACAAACTAAGATAGTCCCTGATATTCAAATACCATTACTGTTTTGGGACCACGTGTTCTTTAAAGCAGCATTTCTAGGAATTGCTGTAACAGGTGGAAAAAAGGCTTGCCTGGTAAGGTAAGTCTGGGAATGCTAGGTTACACAGAAGTAAACAGGTTTCTTTCCTGTGAAGACTTCAAAGCTTTTCATATGCTCATGTGAAGTATGATTCTTTGGAAAGGACTACTGTATGCAATACTTGCCAACTTGTACCAGCAAACCTGTTTTGCAGATAGCATCTCTCGGGAGGGGAACATTCTCCAGAGACTTGGAGAAATGCTGCCTTAAGAGATGTTTGGTCCACAAACTAGGGAAAGAGCGCTATATTCTCATAAAATCATTTGAAGTCTTGTGTTAATAGTAGAAAATTTAATGAAACATTTTATAACTACATTTACATCATATACAAATCTAAATTACATTTAAAAGTATCAATTGATAGTGGTGTTGGATTCACATTAGCAATCACTACATGATCAAAGAGATTGCTCTCCTGTGCTTTACTACAAAATTATTTTTATTGAGTTAACTACTCAAGTTTCAGACTTTTAATTTTTTCCCCAAGTATACTCCTTTCTTTAGGGCTCCTAAAGCTTCAAACAATTATTCCTGCCTATCTTTAAACTCAGAACTGTCTCAGTTTCATTCAACATCTATTAGCAGACATTGATTTCAATCTTCTTCTTCTTAGCTATTACTATGACATACAGGGAAATAAAAGAGACATCAAAGAAGCTTAACACCAACCGTTTTTTATTTATTAGGGACCATGATTAGCACTGAATCTCAGTCTTCAGGGGAGAGCTGGGAAGGTGAGAAATACGACCTCATCCTCCACTTAGAGACTTCTTAAAAGCCTGCTGTAAGTGGGCTCTGAGTGATGCTGTTTCATCACTTGGTTAACTAATGACTGAGACAGACCTCTCCACTGGAAAGGTAGTTTTCCCTTGGTCACGGGAGCTCATTTGTGGGGTGATATGGTGGCACCATATGAACACTCCATTACCCCACAACCTTCTGTCCAAGAGCTTTACATCTACTGATGACAGAAGGCCCTGGTCAGCCATCATGCCACTCATGCATCCACTCCACACAATTCCTATAACATTTAATAAACTAATATTATACTCTGTTCAGTACTTGGAAGGCATCTGAAATTGTATGGCACTTAATTTAAAAGGTATTAAAGGCCTGTTCAGCAGAACTGTGACGTTATTACACCAGCTTCCAAGTCTGTAGTTCAGTGGTTCCCAACCTTAGATGCTCCTCAAACACCTGAGGCTGCCCCGCCGCTACCAGTGCAACCAGAGTCTCCAGGACGGCAGGCAGGCAAGCAAGGATGCAAACCACTGCTCTCAATCATCATAATGGCATTTCTGACCATTTCAAATTCAGGACGGTAGTTTTGGTGTTTCAATAAGCTGACTTTACAGTTTTCTAAAAACGTGAAGAAAGTGCAACACTCAGTTTTCGCTAGAAAAATAGTGCTCTTGAAATTCATGATTCCTTAAGTATCAAATATCAGAGACATAAGCCACACTGTATGATTTCTGGGAAATCAGGTCCAGAATAAGGTATGTTTTCTGCCCAGTTCTCCAAGAGCTCACACTACTATTGTATAAGTGATTAAGAAGCCCCCAGACCTAGAACCATGACAAAGAAATGAAGCTGGTAAGCTGGTGGAGGGAGCAGAGAGGGCAGCAGTCTAATTTTGCCTGCAGGGTCCAAAACTGGCCCTAAGTAAATTTCCCTGAGAGAAGAAACTAGTGTTTCATCGTGAAACATTAATGATTCTCAGATATTTAAAATCTATCCCTACACCATTTTTTTCAATCAGAAACTTATTACATCTCCCAAACGACACAAAAGTAGGTTTCCAAATAAGAGTTCAACCATTAGTCACGTCCATCTTTCCGGCAAAAGTCAAACAAAAGGATGATGGGGAGAACATTTTCACAGTAGTTAAGCATTTCAAAACCATGAGCACCCACCCCAAGAGTATGTTAGCTAGAATTATGTAAGATTCACTCCTTTAGTCATGTCCTGTGTTCTGCCAGGTCCAGCAGGGGGGAATGTCAGCCTGTTAATGAGTGTCCTGAGGCTGAGGGGCGGGAGCAGAGAAGTGGCCCGGATGGGCAACGGGAGGAAAGTCAATGACAGTGACACTCACGACAATGGGGCCACTCAGGCGGAGGTGTCCCCACGCTCAAACCGTGTTAGCAGTGAGGATACAGAGCCTTAGAAAGACTGAAGACACGGGGGTCTACTTGTTGGACCTGATCCCTCTCCCCCTCCTTTGCTTATAGCTCCCCATCCCACCTGGTCCATCACAAGGAGGGACGCTGGGTCAAAGGGTGGTCCAGAGTGGCAGAGATGCCAGGAGGGGACAGAAGGAGCACATGGGGGCTCTGGGGTGAGCAGAAAAAAGGGAGAAGACCCTCATAGGCACTCTGGCCACCAGCTGTCAGAGGTTCTCCAGTCCAGGCCCAACTACAGGCAGGGAAGCCCCGAACAAGGGGAGCCAAAACCCAAACACGGTCAAAGTGACGACTGGAAACGCTTAATCCCTCCGTCAGTCAAAGAAAATCTGCCATCTCTTCAGCCCCCATCACTAAGGAGGCACAGCATGTTACTGGATTCTGGGTACTGGAGAAAAATGCATCGTGAAACAGGCCTTGCCAGTCACATGGAAACAGAGCATCCACGGGTGAAGTTGCCTGGTCCTGGTGTCTCAGTTTTGCGTGAAGGGGTGGCAGCTGTTCTTTGGGGGGAAACCTCTCACTTCGCCACCTGAAGCAAAGCTGCTGACAACAGGGCCTCCATTTAGAGGCTCCCCTAACTGCCTGAGGGAGCTCTCCTAAATGCCACCAGTGATGAGCACCAGAGCGCCGCCACTGTTCAACCTCAGCACCCACTCTGCCCCTCCACCTGTGGTGGCCCCACTCAGCGGGCAGAACTCAGAGCCATCCTGATTGCAATAGGATGAGGCCAACCCGTAACACTGACCTCAACCATGTCCCTCAGGTGGAAGCTAGAATCTTACTTCAGTCTATTATCTATTATAACCCGCTCAAAGCAGCTTAGAGCAACCTGCTAATCTTTGTCATCACCAATAATCACAGGAAAAAGAGATGGAAAAAGGCCACCCCACCCCACTACCTGCAGCCCCCATTCCACTGGTCTGGGTGGGGTCAGATGGGTATAATAATAGGGTATTGCATTTATGATTTTTAAGATGAATTCTTACCTTTTACAGACACATACCAAAATATAATAAAATGACACATTTGGTATTTGTTTCAAAACAATTGATAAAACAAGATGTAATTTGATGATCATTATAGGTGGTTGATGGACACATGGGGGTCATTGTACTATTTTCTGTATTTTTATATATGTTTGAATGTTTCCATAATAAAAAGTGAAAAAAATTTGAGTTCTTCTACAAAAATATGGAACAATGTGGCTCATAGCATTATGATTTGTATATAATTCATACATGTTACAAGCAAAACTTAATGTTGCCTTAAAATACTACCATAAGGAGAAGAATGCAAATGGATGAATTCTAAAAAATTCCACACATCCACTAGTAGCTACAATTTCCAAATTCAATACATCATTCCCAAGGTAAGTTAAAAGGCAAACATTTTAAAAGGAAGGCCTTAAGAACATACATTTTGCAAGGGGTCACCTGCAAGTTTAAGAAGTTAATTCCAAGTTTTCCAAATTTTCAGAACTCCTAAAGTCTCACAATCCTGTGGATCAGTGCCTTTTCCAGATACTTTCCTATGAGCTCATTATTCATATATTCAACAGATACTGAGTACTTATTAAGTGCTTGGCTCCATGGATATGATGGTGAAGACACAAGCCTTGCCTTCCTGCAGTGGGTATTCTAGATGGTACAACAGAAGGCCAGTACAGAAAAATGTGTTAAGTTTCTAAGCATGGATATATCTATAAACTTTTATTTTAAAGAAAAATTCTAAGAGTTGGGGTCTTCCTGAGACAGATTACCTTTGATGATAGAAATAATTTATTTCACATGTGCTGTTGCTATTGCTACTGTTCTCAATTCTTAATGCTTGGAATGCCACCATTTAAAAACTCTGGTTCAAATGTTATATATTTCATACTAACTGGATAAATAGTAGAACTGGCACAGAGGAGCTACGGCTACCCCTGATGTTTGACAAGAGGTAAAGAATATTTCACATTTCAAAGCTTAAAACCTTTTCTATTAAATAAAAATCCAAGAGCTTCTTCCCTCTTCCACCTAAAGTCACTTATTTTACCATAAATAAATCCTTTGGAAACCAGCATGAGATGCATTATCCTGTATGGTGGAAAACATCTGTAGATAATACCGCAATGCCTCTAAGTGATTCACTAAGTCTGACCATCCTAAATGTATCTATTGGTTGGTTTCCCTAAAGACCTTCCCACCAAACACAATACCTTCAGCTCAGCATATGTATCTTTAGCGCAAGTTCATTCCATATGCAGATTTTTCAACTGTAGTGCGCATGCTCCCATTCTGTCAGGATAATTAGAGCCAGTACAAGTAGTTCTCATTCTGTAACCTAAAATCTACTACAAAAGAAAGTAGACACCAAGATACCAAAATCTTTCATGCTTACAGGCAAATGTATTCAGTTCCTTTCCAGGCAGGACATAGTAAGGTATCTTATATGCTTGCTTTTCTTTTCCTAATCAAGTTTGGGACAACCTCTGAGGGTCCACTCACGCTCCATGGTGAGCCATCTTGTACCATGTTCTGGTAAGTATCTTACATAGGGGACAAAGGAATATTCTTGCTGACCTAGAGATTAGTCAAGGGGGGAGTGTGGTGGGAGAAGAGTTAATGTCTACTGTCTCTTCCATTGCCGTCAAGGTCATGGTGGGGCCATTATCCACTTGTACCAACAGATGCCTACAGAAGCCATTCAGATACGCCACGGCAGGGAGGAAGGCGAGGGAGAGGAGGACGAAGAGGAGAGGCTTTGCTATCCTATGACGGAGTGAAGAGGCCGCTGGCTGGAAAAACCAGGAGTAAGGAAGTGAAGTCATCCTCTTTAGGACGCCATACCAAGCAGAAAGCCTCCGAAAAATCCACCAGTCACTAGAACATTCTTCTTCACAAACGACACCACCTAGGAACAGAAGATAGCACAGTGGATTACTTTGCTGAGGATATTATTAGGAAGCAGGACGCAGATCAGAAGGTGAGATGACGTGTCTTTGGATAAGGTAGTGGCGGGGTGCTAGCGCACAGTGATCACATTCAAGGGATGCTTTTCAGACGGGACTTTGCAAAGAGAGAAGGCACCACATTCAGTAAACTGGTGTCTCCTCCAAACCTGTCCACACGTTCCTCCCGCCCACGCGTCTGTCCATCTATCCATACACGCTCCTCTGAAACCTTATTTTCTCACATTCCTACAGCTTCCCATGCATGTGCTCTATCGACCTCCATCCCAGAGGGAACTTTCTCCCAAGTGCTACCATAGAAAAGTATTCACGAGGGGAATACACCCTGTAGCCTGGCCTACTGGTTTCCTGAACTTAAGTACAGGGGTTCATCTCCCTAACCCCACCCCGACCTTTCCCACGCCACCACCCAGCCTCCGGGGACCCTCGAGCCCCCTCATTCCCACTGTGCCTGTGTCTTCACTCCTCCCCGACTTGGCTGGAACTATACTTCCCTATTTGACGCATTGTCTCTTGTCATCTGCCCTCAGGGGGAATGACAAAAATCATACAATTTCCTGACATAACCTCTTTCATTCATCATCTTTACTCATTCCTCAACTTGCTACACCTTGGCTCTCAACTCCACCACCCGACTGTAACTGTTCTCGCAGAAATGACCAATGGCCTCCTTGCTGCTAAACACTAACCCGAACATTTTCATTTCCTGCTCCCCAAATATGAATACGGGCTCTCAGGGGGGACCAGCCACTCTCCCTGGGGCCTGTGAGAGGGCCAGGCCACAGAGAGGGATACTACAAACATGTGTGGGATGAACCAGTTCCACACCTTCTGGTTACTTTATATAAGTGCAACTGTAAGGCAACAGTTGGTTCTAATCAAACATTAACCTTATACTTTTTATTATATACATTCCTGTATCATTAAAGAAGTTTTCAACAATCATGTATTACTTTTGTAAATGTCTGAAAAATAAAAAAAATTTTTGAAGTGAAAAAAGTGTAAGTTTCATAACCTTGAGCTTGAGGAGGGATGGAAGGGAGGAAGGAGGAAGGACTTATCTAAGTGCACAAATGCCACGTTCCACTCTGGGCAACGGACAGCTTTCTTTATAAAAAATTTATTTATTTGAGGGGTTTTTTGTTCTTCTTTTCGAACTTTTCCATCTTACTACACTTTATTGAGGTATAATTTACATAAAGTAAGATGTGCTCATTTTTTCATTGAAATGTAGTTGATTTACAATGTTGTCTTTATTTCTGCTGTGCAGCAAAGTGATTCCATTGTACATATATATGCGTTCTTTTTCCTATTCTTTCCCATTCTGGTTTATCCCAGGATATTGAAGAGTTCCCTGTGCTCTACAGTAGGACCCTGTTGTGTATCCATCCTATAGATACTAGTTTGCATCTGCTGACCCCACACTCCCAGTCCCTCCCTCCCTCCCCCTTGGCAACCACAACTCTGTTCTCTATGTCTGTGAGTCTGCTTCTGTTTCATAGATTCATTTGTGTCGTATTTTAGATTCCACATGTAAGTGATGTCATATGATATTTGTCTTTCTCTGTCTGACTTACTTCACTCAGTATGATAATCTCTATGTCCATCCATGTTGCTGCAAATGGCAAAATGTCATACTTTTATATGGCTGAGTAGTATTCTGGCAATGGACACCTTTGGCTGAGCACTCGCCACCACAAAGAATCGTCTTTTTCTTTTTTTCTTCTTTAAAGGGAATGTCATTTTTTTAAAAACAATATTTATTTATTTGGCTGCACCAGGTGTTAGTTGCGGCATGCGGGATCTTTAGTTGCGGCATGCGGGATCTTTAGTTGCGGCATGTGGGATCTTAGTTGCGGCATGCGGGATCTAGTTCCCTGACCAGGGATTGAACCCAGGCCCCCGGCACTGGGAGCACAGAGTCTTAGCCACCGGACCAGGGAAGTTCCTCTGCTAAGTTATCTACCACTCATCCATGTGCTTTCCAACTTTCAAACATTTGCTAATATTTCTTGTCTCCTGTTCTCTCGGTCCTTGTAGGTTTAACCAGGCACCTTCCTGACACCTTGATCCCGGTTTATTTCTCCCTGGTTAAGTGCACTTATATCTTTGGGACATTTGACATTTTTCCAAAGGTAATAAAGAAGTAACAAAATACATCCTTTTAAAAAAGAAGCCCTTCTCCTGTCCCTCCAGTATAATCTGACCTGATTTCATGCCTTAGATCAGAGGTTAGCAAACTATAGCCCGTGGGCCAAATCCAGCCAGTCACCTATTTTTATTTTATTTTATTTATTTATTTATTTATTTTTATTTTTTTTTTTGCGGTACGCGGGCCTCTCACTGTTGCGGCCTCTCCCGCTGCGGAGCACAGGCTCCGGACGCGCAGGCTCAGCGGCCATGGCTCACGGGCCCAGCCGCTCCGCGGCATGTGGGATCCTCCCGGACCGGGGCACGAACCCGCGTCCCCTGCATCGGCAGGCGGACTCTCAACCACTGCGCCACCAGGGAAGCCCGTCACCTATTTTTAAATAAACTTTCATTGCAACGCAGCCACACCCACCTGCCTACCCATCGTCTATGGCTGTTTTCACGCTACACAGTGGAGTTCAGTAGTGACAGAGATCACAATGCCTACAAAGCTGAAAACAGGTACCATCTGGCCCTTCACAAAAAAAGCTCGTCAACCCCTGGGCTACACATTCTGGACGTTTCAGAGATGTGTGTGTATGGAGACAAAAATGTGACTGACTCAAAGTGATCAGAGTGGCTGTACAAGGTACATCTTCCCCCCCACCCCTCACGTGCCGCTCCAATCCCAACAAGAACTTCTTCAAGGGATGCGCGATCCACATATGTGCCTGCAGCACTGTGCACTCTCGCTCAGCAATAAACGTCACCAAACCTACTGGTCCTTGGTCCTTGTAGGTTTAACCTTTTAAATTGCCACTGAGGTGAGGATATTCCATCTGAGGCTGACATATTGGTGTGTCTACCCCATTTTTTACACACAAAGTTGTCTGCACCCTTCACACACTGCACAGGAACAAAACAAGTCTCACCTCGTCTGCTTTGCTTTTGACCTCCGCAGGTGTCTGGCTGCCCTTGCGGACCTTCAGCTGCTCCTTGGCTTTCTTCATGTCCCGCTCTACCCGCTTCCAGTCCACTTTGATGTAGCCAGTATGGTTTGCAAGCTTTAGTTTAAAAAACGACAGCAATAAAGGAGAAACACAGGATAAATCACTGAAATATGTTACCAAAAATCCTTCTGAGTTTCTATCTTTGGAGATATTTGCCGTCCAGTTTTTTGTATTTCAACGACATTCACTCCACATCTACTGAGCACCCACCCTATGTGCGAGGCCCTATGCCTGTCAACGGAAATCCACACGCTGGCCTTCGGTGACTGCTGGCAATTCTTTTACTTTATTTATACTCTTACCCATCTCGATAAAATTTCAAGTGAGCTTAAAAAAATTAAATGGCAAATGAAAATCAGAACTGGAAGTCAAGATGTAAGGTAAAGAAACCTTAAAGGCGACATAAGCCTGAGTTTCTCAACAATGTGAACAGGGCAAGGGTGTCATGTAGTAATCACTGCTGCTCAGAAAGAAATCACAGAGATTTCTCATGAGCGATTTCTTGTAAGGGAGAAGCACATCCAAATATACCTACAGAACATGGCTACTTCCCTTGCTCAAGACAGCAGGCACGCACACACACACACTCAGTGAGAAGCATTTCATAAAGAATGTGCGAACAGGATAAAACTCATTCACACATGGAGTTTCCTGATGGATTAGTGTTACCCAGGGAACGAAGAGACTGATTAGGCCATCAGTCAATCCTCCATGTGTATCACTTCTCTCCTCCAAATTTCTGATATGATAAATCATAACTCCCTGGATAGCTCAAAATATCTAAAACTGAAATTCTTCTCCACTGTCTAGTCAGTTGCTCTCCCTCTAGTCTCTCTTTTAGTTAACAGCACCAACCAACTAATCAGTCACCCAAACCAGGCTGGAGAAAATATCTGCAATATATCTAACAAACAAAACATTAATACTTATAAAAAGTGAAGTTCTTCTGGAGATCAGTAAGGAAAAAACCCCATTTGAAAAACGGGTAAAGGCAACTCACAAAACAAAGTGGTCAACAAAAGGGAGAAGTTCAACTTCACAAGGAATCAAGGAAATTAACACTAAAATTACTGAGTTGCTATACTTTCTTTATCAGATTGGAGATGAGTAAAACACTGAAAATATACAGTGTTGATAAGGATGTGGGAAATGGACACTCCTATCACACCCTTACTCAGTGTTTACCAGCAGCCTTTTAGGAGAGCCGTTCGGCTTCATCCGCCAACACTGAAACTGCACGTGCCATTATGCTATACCCAGAATGGCAGCTCGTCACAGCAGCTTTACCGGAAATAAAGCAAATGTCCATCCGCACATGAATGAATAAGCAAGTTGTGTCATGTTTACACAAGATGTTGCTCAGTACTAAAAAGAACAGACTACTTGTAGCAGCAATATAGCTGCATCTCAAAAATCGTACACTACATTCAAGTTCCGATTCTGTTACTCCACCCTGTCTCTCCCACACGACGAAGTACACTGAACAGCTACTTGGGGGCTCTGAAGGAAACAAGAGCATCTGACTGGAGAAGCCCAGAGCCGTGTAGTTCCCATATTTGCTAAGGTATCACCTGGCCCAGACTTCAGGCAGGACTCAGACACATTCTGACAAAATTCCACACACATTCCCGTAAAAGCTCTTGGAAAAACAGAAACAGGGAGAACTTCCTCAACTTGCTAAAGAGCATCTACAAACATACAGCTAACGTCAATCATACTTACTGGTGAAAGACTGAATACTTTCATCCAATGTTAACAAAAAGGCAAGGATGTCTACTGTCTCTGTTCCTATTCAACGCTGTGCTGGAAATGAAGTCATAGTGCAACAAGGAAGAACATAAGGTAAGAGGCGTCCAGATTAGAAAGGAAGATGTCAAAATGTCACTATTTGTAGACATGTTTGTCTACATAATTTCAAAGAATCCAACAAAAAACAAAAACTCCTACACACAAAGAGCGAGTTTAGCAAGGCCGTACACTACAAGATAAACACACAAAATAAATTGTATTTCTATATGCTAGCAATTTGAATTGGAAATGGAAATGAAATTTATGGTTTTACAATAGCTGCAAAATAATCGGATACTAGGTATAAATCTAAACAAAAATCATATAGGATCTGTACACTGAAAACTACAAAATGTCTGTTGAAGAAAGAACTCAAAGAGAAATGATTAAGCCAGAGTTATTGCAATCCCAATCCCAGCAAGATGTTTTACAGATATGTAAACAAGCTGGTTCTAAAATGTGTATGAAAAGACAAAGGAACTAGAACAGCCAAAACGATTTTGAAAAAGAACAGAGTTGGAGGAATCACACTACCTGATTTTACAGCAATCAAGACAGTGTGGTATTGGAGAAGACACACAGATTAATAGGACAGAATAAAAAGTACAGAAACAGACAATCCAATTTAAAAGCGGACAAAAGACCTGAATAGATACTTCACCAAAAAGGAGATCTGGACAGTAAATAAACACATGAAAAGATGTTCTACATCAGTAGTTGTATCACTCGGAGTCCAACTGGGAGACAGCTTTAGGGCTCAGGGTGAGCGCCTGGGGAAAAGCACAAGGGCAACTGAAGCTCTTACAATGCATCTGGGGATAAAACTGCACCACAGATGGACCAGATCTATACGGAGAAACAAGAGCAGTCTAGGCAAAGACATTAAGGCAGACCTAACTAAATGGAGACGAAGCCTGTGTTCACAGCTAGATGATACAAGAGCACAAAAGATATTAATTCTCCCCCAATTTATCTA
Source organism: Aethalodelphis obliquidens (assembly GCF_003676395.1). NCBI lineage: Eukaryota > Metazoa > Chordata > Mammalia > Artiodactyla > Delphinidae > Aethalodelphis > Aethalodelphis obliquidens. The sequence goes on along the minus strand of NW_020838080.1, from coordinate 266,619 downwards.
TATGGCTCCCATGCAATTCCAGTCAAACATTTTTCTTATTACTCTTTTTTTTCCCCTCTTTCTGGGTGCACCGTGCGGCACACGGGATCTTAGTTCCCCAACCAGGGATCGAACCCACGCCCCCTGCAATAGCAGCGCGGACAGAGTCTTAACCACTGGACTGCCAGGGAAGTCCCCCAATGAAAATTTAAACAGAATCTTTGAAAGGAATTGACAAGCCTGTTGTAAAGTTTAGATGGAGAAGCAAAAGTACGAAAGCAGCCACGACGATCCTGAAGAATACGTGGAGGAACTTGTCTTGCCCACTATCAAGGCTCAGCAGATACAGGAAGGAGAGTCAGAGCCACACATATATGAACTTTGATGTATGATAAAGGCAACGGTACAAATACTGAGAAAAGGAAGACTTATTCACTAAATGCTGCTGGGACAACAATCCGGATGAAAGGAAACTGGATCCTTATGTCAAACCACACCCCTGATCTCCCAACATCGTGACTACCCTGGTGACAGGGCACATGCGTGCACAGCACAGACCCCCATGTCTTACCTGCACTGCACTCCTTGCACATCTGACCCAAGCAATACCAGAATCCCAGTGCAAGGGTCCTTCCTGGAGATTATTCTAATGCCCATTACTTCTGTCAGTCAGAACCCCCAAAAGAAACAGAGGGTGCACTCAGATTAAGGCATTTCAAAGCAATATGAAGATACTCAGGGAAACCACAGGGACAGAACAGGATTGTGGGTCTAGTGCAAGAGAGCTGTCACTGCACTTGCATCTGAAGGGGTGCGAGGAAGGAAAGATGACTGCAACCCAGAAGGCAACAGGAGGGGTGAGGAGGGGCCTGTCTGCTAACAGCCACAGGGAGGGAGCCAAGAAGCTACGCAGGGAACGGGTCCGGGGGCAGCTGCTGGTGCCTTGCTAGTCACAAGCAGGATGCTGCCAGAGTGATGCTATGGAGTTCCCAGGCTTGGGCAGAAAAGGGCGGGCAGCTTTCACCATGTTTCTGAAACAAGGGCGCTTGGAGAACTGAGGCCGCAGGAGGAGCTGAGACCCGAGTGAGGGAGGGGAGGGAGAGGCCTGGACCCGCCCCAGCTCCCTGCTCACCCAGCTCCAGTCACCTCTGGCTAGAACCCCTTGAGGCTGCCAGCCCAAGCGCCCACCCTCCCCTCCCCGAATTGCTGATGCACAGAAACTGAGATGATAAAAGATGGTCATTTTAAGCATTGGGTTTTGAGGGCGTCTGTGATGCAGTGATGCTGTACCACACCCGCCCCGGCCCTCCGGTCATAAGCGGGCCTCTTCTGGCCTCTTCCACACACTTCATTTTCACCTGACGCATCTGGAAAACTCACTCAAATTGTGATTCTAACGTGGGACGACCTCACTAAAACGAGGGCTGCTACCTTCGAGAGGAGACAAAGAGCTGTGGATCCGGACACTCCAGCTTGACTGCACCTCAGAATCACCTGCAACTTTAAAAATACTCCGATATACAAGCAGGCCTACTGCCCGTGAAATCAGACGGAGGTGGGGGGCAGGCCCCAAGCATCAGTGTTCTATAAAATTCCCAGGTGATTCCAATGTGGAGTCAGGTTTGCAAACCAACTGTACACGAACAGCCTCAGGGAGCCAGCAGCCAGTGGTTCAAAACAAACCCCACGCCACGGGCCAGCGTCATTTAGCCCTCATGTCTCTCATCGACTTTGTGTCTAAGAATAAATCATATCACAGGGCACTTGCATCACACCTGGGATTTCTGAAATCACCCTTGCTTCATATTTCAAGTGGTCTTGAAAACCCTGGAAGGGAGCTAAGGAATATGCACGTGTCCCCATGTTATAAGTGACAAACTGTAATCCACCTAGTAATTGAAGAAGTCTGACTCAAAAGATTACTAGCATTTCAAATGGTACGTGAAACCGGGGAAAGACTCCACATACAGACCTGAAGCAGGAAAAATCCACCTCCCAGAGCTGTGGCAGCCAGCCTTCCAACCTTCTGGAATATGAAACCAGTGCACCTACAAAAATCAAGTTAACAAGCTGTCAGACAAACACAAGCATGGACTTCTAACAACATTCAGAGCCTGCTTACCTTGGGATGGCCCAGCTCCTTCCTACTCCAGGCATAAAGCCCGTCCCCTCCAGAACGAGGGAACGGCAGAGGCTCCAAGCTCACGAAGACCCTGACTCGGATCTTGGCTCTACTACTCACTTCATTTTGTGGTCTTGAGCAAATCCCTTAAACTCCCAAGCCGTGTTTTTAAAAGATGACTCTGGCTACACTGCGGAGAATGGATCAACACAGGAAAGGATAAAGCAGAGACTCCAGTCAGCAATATGGAAGAGAAACGGCGGCAAGGAGGGCGCAGCCCTGAAGCGAGTAAACACATGACTGTGTATGAGGCCAGAGTGGTCGCATGGGATAAGGGACAGGCTCTCAGTGCCATCTTCTCTGGTCGGCACATGGCTCTTGACAGAAAACTCTGCCCTGAAGACGGCTTATAAAGCCCTACACTTACATCCAGTCTCCCTTTACCTCTCTGCCCTCATTTTCTACCACCTACTGCTTGGTACACTTCAGTAGGAGAAAAAATATATCAATATCAATAAAACATTGCATGGAGGACCTCACAAGGATTTTAAATGTTTTTAAACAAAAGCTAGGTATATCTCAGAAGGGACTCCTAAACTGGAGGAATGATAGGACTAGTAAATAACCCATTAGGACTCATCTCAGTTCTTAAATGTGATTATAAGCTGAAGTAAACTGCCTGTACCCTGTATCCACTGGCCCTAAGTCCCTGACATGAAGGCATTAACTGACATTTTGCAGCGAAGATTCACTCATGATAAAGGCAACCAACTGGATCGTCAACTAGCTCTTATTTCTCCGATCTTTTTTTCAAAAACCCAACATGGATAAACGTGCTTTTCCCCTCCAAAGAAATTTGGGAGAAAAAAATGAAGTATATATAAACTCCAGCAATTTTCTTCTCAGTCTCTTTTATCTTTAAAATTAGTTCTATAGAGTAAGGTACAGAACACATGTGGAATTTTTTTAAAGCGATGTGTAAATGTGTCCCAGAACAAGAATCAAGACTCAATTATATAAGAATAAAAAAGATATTTAGCACCCAATAAGGTAAAATTCACAATACTGCCATCCCATTAAAAACTACCAGGCAGGCAAAGCAGGAAAACAGACCCATAATGATAAAAAACGAAATCAACTGAAAGCAACCTAGAAATGGCACAAGTGACAGAATGCTGACAAAAACATCAGAAGTGATTATGATTGTATTCCATGTTCAAGAAGCTGGAGGAAAGATTCCACATAATAAGTAGGGACAAGGAACATATTTTAAAAGGATACAAATCAAACTTCTACAGATGAAAACTATATGTCTGAGATGAACACTGTACTTGATGGAACTAACAGCAGTTTAGATACTGTAGAAGTAAAGATCAGTAAACACGACATAGCAATAAAAACTACCAAAATGAAACAGAAATACATGAACACGGCTGCAATATTGAACTAGTTATACACTGGGGAAAACTGAAGGATGGGCTCTCTGGACTTTTTTTTTGCATTTTTAAAGATTTATTTATTTTTGGCTGTGTTAGGTCTTCGTCACTGCGCACGGGCTTTCTCTAGTGGTGGCGAGCAGGGGCTACTCTTTGCTGGGGTGCAGGCTTCTCACTGCGGTGGCTTCTCTTGTTGCAGAGCACAGGCTCTAGGCACGCAGGCTTCAGTAGTTGTGGCATGCGGGCTCTAGAGCGCAGGCTCAGTATCTGTGGTGCAGAGACTCTCTGGATTATTTTTAACAAGCACCTGTGAATCTATAGTTATCCCAAAATAAAAAGTTAAAAAAAATAAACAGTGTCAGTGAACTACAGGAAAATTTCAAGCAGTGTAATAATATGTCTAACTAGAACTGTTGAAGGATAGAAAATATTTGAATAAATAATGAGAAAATATTCTAAATTTGATGAAAACTGTAAATTGATAGATCCAAACAGCTTAATGAACTCAAAGCACAAAACAAATAATAAGTATCTTAAAAGCAGCCTGAAAGGCGGGGGGAGGGACATATTAGGTACAGAGGAATAAAATTCAGAGATAGCACATTTCTCATAGAAAATAATGCAAGACAAAAGATAATGGAACATTCTTAAAGTACTGGGGGAAGAAACAACCCTGTCACTCTGGAATTCTATACCCAGTAAAAATATCTTTCAAAAAACAAAGATGAAATGAAGACCTTTCTCAGATATACAAAAGCTGAAAAATAAATCATCACCAGCAGCCCAAAAGTACAAAGAATGTTAAAAGTGGAGGAAAATATACCAGATGGAAATCTGGATACACACAAAAGCATGATGAGTACAAGAAATAAACTATATGGGTAAATACAAAAGGTTTCATTTTCATTATTTAAAAATATAAGAATTCAATATTTAATGAAAAAATGTAAAGGTTAAATGTATGATAATGAAAACCAAGGGTAAAATGGAAGTATACTGTTTTATTTTTTTTTTTAAGATTTGTTTCATGTGGACCATTCTTTTTTTTTTTTTTTTTTTTTTTCCGGACACGCAGGCTCAGCGGCCATGGCTCATGGGCCCAGCCGCTCCACGGCACGTGGGATCCTCCTGGACCAGGGCACGAACCCGTGCCCCTGCATCGGCAGGTGGACTCTCAACCACTGCACCACCAGGGAAGCCCTGATGTGGACCATTCTTGAAGTCATTATTGAATTTGTTACAATACTGCTTCTGTTTTATGTTTCTGGTTTTTTGACTGTGAGGCATGTGGGATCCTAGCTCCCTGACCAGGGACTGTACCTACACCCCCTGCACTGGAAGGCAGAGTCTTAACCACTGGACCACCAGGGAAGTCCCAGAAGTATACTATTGTAAGAGCATTACACGCTACATGAAGTGGTATATCTATTGATGATAGACTGTGGTAAGTAAAAGATACATCCTATAAACCCTAAAGCAACCATTAAAATTACACAATTAAGAGACACAGAATTATGAAAAATATGTGATTCAAGCAACGAAAGAACAAAAAAGAACGAATAAACTGGACTTCATAAAAATTAAAAACTTTTGTCCATCAAAGGACATTATCAAGAAAGTGGAAAGACAACTTAAAGAATAGAAGAAAATATCTGCAATCATGTCTGGTAAGAATCTAATATCAAAAACATATAAAAAATTCTTACAACTCAAGAACAGAAAGACAAACAACTCAATTTCTCCAAAGCAGATGTACAGATGGCCAACAAACACATGAAAAGATGCTCAACATCGTTAGTCACCACTTCACACCCATGTCATGCCCACTAAGGTGGCTATATTAAAATGGTTTTTTTAAATGAAAATAATAAGTGTTGGCGAGATGTAGCCATAACAAGGAAAGAAGTCCTGACACACACTGCAACGTGAATGAACATCAAAAACACGATGCTCAGGAGGCTTCCCTGGCGGTCCAGTGGTTAAGACACCCTGCTTCCACTGCAGGGGGCACAGGTTCAATCCCAGGTCGGGGAACTAAGTTCTTGCATGCCACTCGGTGCAGTCCCAAAAAAACAGAACAAAACAAAACAAAACATGATACTCAGTGAAAGCAGCCAGACATACAAGGTCACATATTGTATGATTCTATTTATATAAAATATTCAGAATAGGTAAATCCATAGAAACAGAAAGCAGACAGATGGTTGCCAGGGGCTGGGGAGAGGGGAGAATGGGGAGTAACTGCTCAGCAGGGATGGGTTTTATTTTGGAGTGATGAAAATGTTTTGACCCTAGAGAGAGGCAGTGGTTACACAAAGGTGTGAATGTACTAAATGCCACTTTCATGTTACGTAAATTTCACCTTAATTAAAAAATATACATATATATACACATACACAGTAGACCTATTTTTATTACACACACATATATTTGATCCAAAAGAAAATAAAGAACAGAACACCAAGATGGTAAATTTAAACCCAATGATAACAAAAATAAACTTAAAGGTAAATAGTCTAAGCACCCTAATTAAAATGAAAAGATTGTAAAATTGGATTAAAAAAAGGAAGACCCACCTATATGCTGCCTATAAGAAACCATTTTAAAGAACTGTTTTTAAAAAAATATTTATGTATGTACGTATGTATTTATCTTGGCTGCGCCAGGTCTTAGTTGCAGCACTGGGAATCTTCGTTGCAGCATGTTTAGTTGCAGCATGTGGGATCTTTAGTTGCGGCATGCAGACTTCTTAGTTGCAGCATGTGGGCTCTTAGTTGCAGCATGCGGTGCGAACTTCTTGGCTGTGACATGCATGCAGGATCTAGCTCCCCGATCAGGGATCAAACCCGGGCCCCCTGCGTTGGGAACGCAGTCTTACCCACTGGACCACCAGGGAAGTCCCAAGAAACCCATTTTAAACATACAGACTCCACTTTCCTGAACTTTGCCCCATGTGCCTCTTCCTTTGGCTGATTTTGTTTTTAATATTTATTTATTTATGGTTGTGTTGGGTCTCAGTTGCAGCCCTTGGGATCTTTCATTGCGGCCCTTGGTATCTTTCATGGCAACACGCGGGCTTCTCTCTAGTAGTTGCGGTGCACGGGCTTAGCTGCTCCACGGCATGTGGGATCTTCCCAGACCAGGGCTCAAACCCGTGTCCCCTGCATTGGAAGGCAGATTCTTAACCACTGTGCCACCAGGGAAGCCCTTGGCTGATTTTAATCTGTATCCTTTTGCTGTAAAAAATCGTGACCATGAGTATACCAGCTCTCAGTGGGTTCTGTGGATTCTCCTAGGGAATTATCAAACATGAGGGTAGTCTTAGGGACCCCCAAACTCTGCGAACTAGTAAGTGACTTTGGCAAGATTGCAGTATACAGGATCAATATACAAAAATCAATTGCATTTCTATAATATAAGCAATGCACAATGAGAAAGTGAAAATTTAAAAGTAATAGCATTTACAATAACATCAAAAATATGAAATATTTAGCGATAAATCTGATATAAGATGTGAAAGACCTACCTACAAAGCATTGTTGAGAGAAATTAAAAGAAACCGAAACAGGGAATTCCCTGGCAGTCCAGTGGTTAGGACTCAGAGCTTTCACTGTTGAGGGTGTGGGTTCAATCCCTAGTCGGGGAACTAAGATCCTGTAAGCTGCACGGCACAGTCAAATGGAGAGATAAACCATGTTTATGGATCAATGCAATCCCAGTCAAAATCTCACCAGGCTTTTTGTAGAAATCAGCAGCAAGCTGATTCTAAAATTCATATGAAAATGCTAAGTACCTAGAACAGTCAAATCAACTCTGAAAAGCAACAGAGTTGTAAGATTTACACTACCTGATTCATGACTTATAAAGTTACAGTAATCAAAACAGTGTGATATTAGCACCAAGACAGACAAATCAGTTTAACAAAGAAGACATATAGTCAATTGATTTTCACCATAAGTACAAAGGCAATTCAGTGTAGAGGAGTATAGTCTTTCAACATATCATGTGGGCACAATCAGATATCCATATGCAAAAAAAAAGACCTTGGATTCCTACCTTACAACATATACAATAAGTAAATCAAAATGGATCATGGAACTAAATGAAAAATCTGAACCTATATATCATATAGAAGAAAACATCGAAGAAAATCTTGGTGACCCTGGATTAGGCAAATATTGTCAGACATGACTCAAAAAGCTAGAGCTATAAAACAGAGTTGATAAATTGTATGTCAAGATTAAGAACTTCTGTTCTTTGAAAGACATTGTCAAGATAATAAGCTACAGAGTAGAAGATTATATTTGCAAATCACATATCTAAGACTTGTATCCAGAATACATAAAGAACTCTCACAACTCAGTAGTGAGAGAAAACCAACTCCCCAATAAAAATATGCAGAAAATATCTAAACAGATACCTCACCAAAGACATATGGATAGCAAAAATAAGCTCATGAAAAGATACTCAACATCATTATTCATCAGGAAAATGTAAATTAAAACCACAATGAGGGCTTCCCTGGTGGCGCAGTGGTTGAGAGTCCGCCTGCCGATGCAGGGGACACAGGTTCGTGCCCCGGTCCAGGAGGGTCCCACATGCCGCGGAGCGGCTGGGCCCGTGAGCCATGGCCGCTGGGCCTGCGGGTCTAGAGCCTGTGCTCCGCGGCGGGAGAGGCCACAGCAGTGAGAGGTCCGCGTACCACAATAAAAAAACAAAAACAAAAACAAAAAAATACAATGAGATATCACTTCACAGCCACTAGGATGGTTGTAATCAAAAGGACATTATGCCAGAAACAGACTGAAAGATATATAAAACAAACTAGTGTTTACCAGTGGGCAGAGGGAAGTGGGGAGGGGCAAGATAGGGGTAGGGGATTAAGAACTATAAACTACTATGTATAAAATAGATAAGCAACAAGGATATGTTGTATAGCACAGGGAAGTATAGCCATTATCTTATAATAACTTTTAATGGAGTATAATCTGCAAAAATACTGAATCACTACACTGCAATCTGAAACTAATGTAACACTGTAAATCAATTATACTTCAAAAAAAAAGACATTATGCCAAGTGTTAGTGCGGAGGTAGAGAAACTGGAACCCTCATACACTGCTAGGGGAGATGTAAGATGTAAGACAATACTTTAGAAAACTGCTTGGCAGGTTCTTAAAAAGTTAAGACATTCACCTACTATGACTCAGCCTAACTCTTTCTAGATATTTACCCCAAAGAAATGAAAGCATATGTTCATACAAAGACTTGTACACAAATGTTAACAGCATTTTAGCCCAAAAGTGCAAACAAACCAATATTCATCAAAGGGGAATGGATAAACAAACTAGTTCATCCATACGTGGAATGAACTAGTGATACACACGACAGCACAGATGAACCTCGAAATTAGTGAAAGAAGCCAAACAAAAAAGATACATACTGTATAATTCCATTTATATATAATTCTAGAAGATGCAACGTGATCTACAGTGATAGAAAGCACTTACTATGTGGCCCTGGTCAAGTAAACCTTTCTAAGCCTTAGTTTCTATTAAATGAGGATAGATAATAACTAACAATTTCAGAGCTGTGAGAAGGAAATGAGATACCTATATAAATATCTAAAATAGTACCTGACATGTAGTAAATACTCACTATGTGTAACCATTAAATAGCACTTTAACATTATGTTTAGATGTATACTATTTATTAAATGATCAATTTCACAAGTCAATGTATTTTCATTGGTTAAAAGAGATGGTTCCCATAACCCCAACACTGAGTCATGCAAAAAAAGATACTGGACATTTTTACATCACTTACCATCCAGTGACACCTCCAATTAACAGCTGGGTTGCCACGCTATACTTTTCAGCTGAAGGCCCAGATTCCTGCCCAAACAGCTTGCGCCACCATGGCTGCTTTTTAGCAAGTTCTGCAAGATCCAGTGACTCAAATTTTCCCTCAAAGTTTCCTACAAGAATTAAGATACTGAATAAGAAAAGTTACTTTTACAATAAATCACTAACATTCCTAACCTAGATTAAGAGATTTTTAAGGAAACAGAGACAGTTGTAATATGGACATCTAAATATTAATCTATTTTAAAGAGTAAACTGACTCTGAAATTCTGACCAGCAACTTTTGAAAATCAGACTAAAATCAACAAATATCTCAGAGGAAAAAAACCTAGACAATTTAGAATCAGTACTCCAGTTTTTCCCCTGAAATTTAAAAACAGCCAAAAGGACCTAGGAAAAACTGGTAGTAATACTTAATAATGCATCCTAAATGAAATGGGTTTTCTTCATTTGCCTCTCCTTTTCAGGAGTAACTCAATACTATTCAATAGCCCACAAATTCTCAGTACTATGTGTCTCTCCAGTGATTATAAAGATAGGAGGTAACCCTGAGAAAACCATAATTCAAAAAGAGACATGTACCACAATGTTCACTGCAGCACTATTTACAATAGCCAGGACATGGAAGCAACCTAAGTGTCCATCAACAGATGAATGGATAAAGAAGATGTGGCACATATACACAATGGAATATTACTCAGCCATAAAAAGAAACGAAATTGAGTTATTTGTAGTGAGGTGGATGGACCTAGAGTCTGTCATACAGAGTGAAGTCAGAAAGAGAAAAACAAATACCGTATGCTAACTCACATATATGGAGTCTAAAAAAATGGTACTGATGAACCTAGTGGCAGAGGATAGAGAAGAAAAAAAATGTCATGAAGAACCTAGGGATAAGACAGGAATAAAGACACAGACCTACTAGAGAATGGACTTGAGGACACGGGAAGGGGGAAGGGTAAGCTGGGATAAGTGAGAGAGTGGCATGGACATATATACACTACCAAGTGTAAAACAGATAGCTAGTGGGAAGCAGCCGCATAGCACAGGGAGATCAGCTCGGTGCTTTGTGACCACCTAGAGAGGTGGGATAGGGAGGGTGGGAGGGAGGGGGACGCAAGAGGAAAGAGATATGGGAACATATGTATATGTATAACTGATTCACTTTGTTATAAAGCAGAAACTAACACACCATTGTAAAGCAATTATACTCCAATAAAGACATTAAGAAAAAGAGGTAACATTTAATTGAGCTGTTACTATTTACCAGGCAATGTGCTAAGGAATAAACATGTATATATAATTAAATCCACAGAACAAAGTAGGTACAGAACAAGGTACTATTTATTAACTCCATTTTGTAATTAAGAAGTAGAGGCTCAGAGGGTGATTTATTTGTCCCAAAAGGGAAAGAGTTAACAAAATGTCTAATCCCTCTCTCTGTGGGAAAATAAATTTAGTGAAAGAGGCAAAAGAACTCTACACTGTAAATGAGGAAACACTGCAGACTTGCAATCTCAATCAAAAAGTAAGTTTTTATCTAGAAATTGAGAAGCTGGCTCTAAGATTTATATGGAAGTACAAAGGACCTAGAGTAGTATTCCAGTTACTATGGCTGTACAACAAATTACCCCAAAACTTCATTCACAGAGCAAAACAATCACTTTTATACTCCCAGACTCTATGGATTAGGAATTCAGACAGGATACAGCTCATCCCTGTTCCATATGTCTGTGGCTTCAGCTGGAAGAATTACAAGCAGGCGTCTGGAATCATCTACTACATTCACACATACAGGCTGCCTTGCTCTGGGTTAGTTTGGGCTTCCTTACAGCATGGTGGCTAGGGTCAAGGCTGCCTGTCCCAAGAAAGGGAGTAAGAGAGTAAGGAAACTCAAGGGCTCAGCAGAAGCTATATTACCATTTAAGACCTAGCCTCCAAAGCCATGCAGTGTTACTTCCACTGTATTCTGTTGCAGCAGTCACAAACTTCCACTCAGATTCCAGAGGGAATATAGACCCTAGTACTCAGCAGGAGGAGTGTCAAAGTCACACAGAAAAAAACAGCATATGGAATGGGGAGATATTGCTGCAATCACTTAGGAAAATACAGTGTGCCACCAGTGGCCAAAACAATTGTGGGGGAAAAAGCAACAAAGTTCAAAGAATCTCAAGACTTCTTATAAAACTACAGTAACACACAGGTAACTAATTTCAAGACTTAGAAAAGTATCCTATTTGACACAGTGTAGAACTGACCTAAGCATATAAAAATATATCAGTGGAAGAGAATATAGAGTCTAGAAGTAGATCTACACATACAGTCATTTGATTTTCACATGGCACCAAAGTTATTCAATAGGGAAAGAAAGACCTTTCAACAAATTGTGTTCGAACTATTAGGTATGTGTATTAAACAAACAAAAAAACCCTCAATCCCTACTTTACACAATCACAAAATATAACTGAAGAATTAATTCAAGATGGACCATAGATACTAATTTAGCAAAGCCAAAATATGGATGTTTAAGGAACTGGGCCTTCTATGGCCTCACAAGTAGTTAAATGAAAATTTTTGTTCTAACGTAACCGCAAAACATTACTGCTGTGTTGAAGAAGAAACTCTCTCCCTGGGTTAAAGAACATCACTGAAAACAAGAATGAGTTTTGAGTTTTGTTTTAATGTCATTTTAACAAGCTCCTTAGCTCAATAGAGGGCTCCAGCCAAAAGGGATCAAATCACAGACACTGAGTTCACCCAAAGTCACTCAGTCATTCAACACACACTGCTAAGCACTATACCGACCAGTCAGCAGCCTTGCCTGTGAGCCCAGGAGAGCAATGATTACAGTATTATGTGATCATCAATATGATAAAGATTGAAATTCCTAATGTCAGCCTCAAAGTTTCTCCCACCAATTTCCTAGGTGCAAATATCTGAGCAAACTATACATTTTAACTAAATAAGGGCAGTCTGCTCTGCAGGAAAATAATTCCATTGTGCATTCCAACACCTTTGAGTCACCTCAATTCAGGTGTGCTGGTAAACGGTTTGGTTTGTTTTAGATTTTTTTTTAATCTGGACCATTTTCAAAGTTTTTATTGAATTTGTTACAATATTGCTTCTGTTTTATGCTTTGGCTTTTTGGCTAGGAGGCACGTGGGACCTTAGTTCCCCCATCGGGGATGGAACCTGCACCCCCTGCACTGGAAGGTGAAGGCGTAACCACTGGACCGCCAGTGAAGTCCCCAGGTAAACGTTTCACAAGCGCGCTGGGGTGGGGGGAGGGCTGACTAGTAGTGTATACCAACATCCAGGGTGTGACGTCACTGACGTGTGACAGCGCTGAATGCGGAGCTGGCAAGAGACGCGGCTTATCACGCTACGTTATTTCCACCACACAGACACAACAGATGTCCAGAACCTCAAGAGTACAGATAATAACTAAACATGGCAAACAATAAGGAAGTAATGAATTTTGAGCATTTTCACCCTGTTTTTAACATAATTTATGTAATTTTAAATTTATATAATTGAGTTTTTGATAATGGTTCTGTGAGCCAGTACTGAACTGAACATAGCCTGAAGCATTCAAAGAAGTAGGATAAGAAGCACAACTGAAAGACGTGGTCCACTGTGTATTTTATTACAGGCTTTTTTTTTCACGGACTCTCCCCTTCACTACGCAGACTAAATAGGCGATTTCCAAGAACCATACCACGTGTACTCTTTCAAAACCATCAATAGCACAAGTAGAGGCGGCCTGCACGCGGAAAGACGCCGGCCCGGTGTTTGAAAAGACACTCCAAAGGGACAAAGACGCTGCCTTAGTCTCAAGGTGCCAGAGTGCTTCCGGGAACAGGGACAAAATGTCTCCAGGCCGAGGCTGTCGGGGGCGGGGCCGGAAGGCGGAGGAGCCCGGCCGGAGTCAACAGCGAGGGCAAGTCCGGCTCCAGCCCGGCCACTGACCTTGGCCGGACCTCGGGAGCGGCCGGGCCACAGAGGAGCTCCAGGCGCCCGCCCCGCCCCTGCGGCGCTCGGGCCCCCCAGGGGCACTGCTGGGCCTGGGAGGCGCGGAGCCCGTCTCTTCCGGAGCCCGGGAAGTCGGCTCCTCGCGGCGCCACCGGCGAGCGCCCGTCCTTACCTTGACTGGCTGCGGCCATTTCGGCGAGCTCGTCTCGCGATGACACCTGTAGGGGCTCGGCTCGGTAAGGCGCGGAGTGGCGCGCCACCGTCGGCGCTAGCTGGCTTCCGGCACGTGGGGTAGATGTTTCCATTCCCACGGCGGCGGCGGAAGAGGTGGGGCGGGGCGGGGCGGGGCACGGGGCGGCTAGTCCCCTTGCCCGGGCGCAGCCGCTTCACAAGGCGCCAAGGGCGGTGTCAGAAGCCCCGCGGCGCCGACCCCCAGGCGCGTCGGGACACGCGTGCGCGGAAGGCCTCTCACGGAGGAGTTGTGCCGCAGCACGTAGTCTAGCTCGCAGCTCGCCTGGAAGGGGGTTCCCCGTGCGCGACCGCAGTGCGGCCTTTCGACAGTGAAGACTGCTTCACTCCTTACTTTACTAAAAATAAAGCGGGCTTGTAGTGGTTGCTCATGTTAACATTGAGCACGTATTTATCAGTGCCCGCTCTGTGCCCGACGCTGTGCTACTGGAAGAAGACAGACATTTAAGAAACGTTGCAGTCCCAGTGACCGAGACGGGCTCAGAAAGGAAAGCCCTCGCTGCCCGCAGCGCCCGCCGAGCCCTTTAACCACGTGCCGCGGCGCACCTTCCCGCCCCAGCCCCAAGCGACAGCTTTCGCTGTTACTCCGTCTCAGTTCACGGCAACGCCACCTTTGCAAAACCCTTGCTGTTTATTCTGAACTCCTCTTTCTCAAAGCCCACAAACGCAGTTCATCAGCAACCAGCAGAAGCGCCACATTCACAGTGAATCCAGCCCTGCTCGCCCCTCCACTGCTTCCGTCCCAGCCCAAATCACAGTCGTTTCTCGCCTTCAGTTAACAGGTCACCTGCTCCTCAGGCACGCCTTCCGTGACCATCCTCATTTAAAATTGCAGCCTAGTACACCCCTCCTTCCCCTTCTCCTACTTACTTTCGTTTTGGGCACAGTACTTATTTCACCTTCTAACATACGTAAGGTTTTCCTGTCTTTCAGGTATTGCTTACCGTTTCTCAGTTGTTTCTTTTTCACTGCTCTGCACCCAGTGCCTAAGACACTGTCTGGTTAGGACAAATGGGTAGTTGTGTGCTCTTTGGCAAACCATTAACCTCTCTGCCCCTCAGATGGTTCATCTGTACTCACTTTGCAGTCTTATTGTGAGGATTAAATCACATAATGTGTAAAGCTCATGACAGAATTATCACTCTGTATTGTGACTATGTATCTACCTTTTTGTCCCCGCTGCTGCAGCATGACTCCCAGAAGACAGGAACTGGATTTTATTCGTCTCTGAAGCATGGACGTATAGTAAAAGGGTTAGGAGCAAGACTCCTGGAGCCCAATTAAATGGGTATGAATGCTACAATTTACAAACTGTGTGACCATGGCCAAGTTGCCTAACGTCTCTGTGCTTCAGTTTCATCACCTGTACAATGAAGACAAGAATGCTTGCTGCATTAGAAAGCACTTAGAACAGTTCCTGGAATATATTACATGCCAGCTATTATCTCTGCAAACTTGTGCCTGGCAGAGAGAAGGTCTCAGCAAATGTTTACCCAAGGGGCTTCTTCCTGATTGTTTCCAAGCTGGACAATACCTTGCCAATGGCTCCCAAACACATTCCTATCCGTGCAGAAGTGGACTCTCCGTGATAACACTTCTTATAGAAACCCTGATCAAGATTCTTATTAGCTCCTATACTTTGAGGCCCTTGGGAGGCTCTCATGCCTCCTAATATACATTAAACTGAGTAGGTTCTCTGCTTGAGCTCAGCATGGCTATATTTTGATGTAAGGAGATATAGCCTATACTCAGGCCAAATGTAAACAACCTTAAGAAGCATCAGGTAGCAACGATGCAAGGGAAATAGGTACGTGGATGCTGGGTAGTTATGAGTGCTCTGTAAGCAAATGAAGCCAAGAGAGAGATCGGTAGTGCCGGTGGGGCTAGAGAACTTACAGTGTCAAGGCGCTGGTCCAGATTTGAGCTCATTAGGAGGTGAGATTTGAGCCAAGACTTGCAGGAGATGTGGGAGTGGAAACGTGTGGCTATCTGGGAAAAGGGGTTTCAGGTAGAGGAAACAGCAGATGCTAAGGTCCAGGTGCAAGGGTGTGCTCGGTGTTTTAAGGAAGAGCAAGGAGGCCAGTAGCTGGAGTGAGATGAAACCTTGGAGGTGGGGGGAAGGGACATGCAGATCATGGGGAAGACTCTAGGCCATGGTCAAAATGTAGGATTATACTCTGAGTGAGGTCAGAAGCCAGTGGAGGTTTCTGGGCAAAGAAGTAACTGGATCCGCTTTATGGTTTTAAAGGTCATTCATTGGTGTCTGTGAGGGGCAAGGGCGGAAGCAGGGAGACTGTTAGAATATTACTCTTGCTGGTGCAGGTGGATTCCAGAATCTTCAACAACATCAGCCCCCTCTTTCCTTTCCTCAAAGGTTCTGAGCAAAGCAGCATTCTTGTGCCCCTGCTGCTTTCAGAGGTGAACGGGTTAAGCTTTAGCTCAGCCTCCCTTTTCCTACTCAGTTCTTCCTGTGGCTGCTTCCCACTGCCAAAAAGGAAGCAATCCTATCCGTCACTGCTGAGCGCTAATGCTGCTGTCACTCCAGCCAGTCAAGTTCCCTAAAGTCCTTTGAGAAAATTTTGGGACTTTTCACTAAATCATACAAAATTTACCTTTTTGCTCCTGGGAGCCAAAGATATTTTTAGAGAAGAATTAATCTTTCGTTTCTCCAGTCGAACATTTTCTAGCAATCAGAGCCATGCAAATTGAGCTCTCCACCTGCTTCTTTCTGTGCCTTTTGCCTTTCAGCTTTGGTGCCATCAGAAGATACTACCTGGGCGCGGTGGAACTGTCCTGGGACTATATGCAAAGTGAACTGCTCAGTGAGCTGCACGTGGACACAAGGTAAAGGCCTG
This sequence comes from Aethalodelphis obliquidens, assembly GCF_003676395.1. Lineage (NCBI taxonomy): Eukaryota > Metazoa > Chordata > Mammalia > Artiodactyla > Delphinidae > Aethalodelphis > Aethalodelphis obliquidens. Next base: position 250,143 of record NW_020838080.1, on the reverse strand, counting down.
TTCTAGATGGGCCGGTCAGGATGGTGGGGCTGTGACTCTGGCTGTTTTGTCCATTGCTTCTCTTTGTCACATGCTGCCACACGGGAAACTAGAGAGTGGAGTCGAGTGAGGGCGAAGAGGCAAGCAGCATAAGAGACAGACCGAAACTTCCCTCAGCCTACCCCACAGCTTCCACAGGGAGAAGAGCCCTAAGACCCATCCATATTACATGCAATTTTGCTGTAAGGAGAGTATTAGCCAGGAGTTCAGAAACTTTTCATCTTTTCTGGGTTCTGGTGCATTTGGGGAGAGTAGTATTAAATAATCTTTCCAATATTATCTATGGTTGTTGATTTATTCAGATTTTTCTACCTCTTCTTCAGTCAATATTTGTTATATACATTTTCCTAGGAAGCAATCGGTTATCCCTAGATTTGATAATGTATTGGTATCAAGTTACATAATAGTCTGTAGTTATATCTCCATTCTTAGTTTGTGTATGTTCTCTTTACCTCTCATAAATAATATTTCCAGGAAGTTTCTCGATTTTATTGCTTTTGTCAGGACCCATCTTTTGGTTCTATCAATTTCTGTTTTTACTTTCATCAATTCATTTCTTCTTCCTAGCTTCCTTTGGTTCATTTAGTTGATCTAACTTTTTGCTTATTGAGTTGAATGCTGAAGTCATTTGTTTTAAATTTTGTTTTGTTTTCTTTAAATGTGTATTATAAAGATTTAAACCCAATACATATATAATGGTAATGTAAATATTAAATATGGTCATGTCATATATACGTTACAATCTTTTCTGTTCTTTTTGCTTTGCTCCCCACTCTCCTTCTACTTGAGCCCCCTTCTTGATTATCCCCAATCAGGTAACCCTAGTATGGTAATATATATTTATGTACACGCACATATGCACATATATGCAAATAAAGGTTTTCTTGGTCATTGTTTTACAAAAATGGGATATTACACACTATTCTCACTCACTAACACCTAATAGAATTCTGTCCAAGTCAGTTGGCATAACTTCAGTCTTTTTAATGGCTAAATAAAATTCCCTATTATTCCAGGTTTTTGGCCATTATATCCTATATCATTACATACTGATGCTTTTATTCCTATAGGACAGATTCTCAAGAGGGATATTGCTGGAATGAAGGGAATATTTCCTTTTTAGTTTTAATTTCCAAAAAGGCTAGAACTCTTCAAACATTTCTACCATCAACATATAGGAGTGCCCTTCTCCCTGCATTCACATCAGCAATAAGTTTTACCTTGTTTTTTAATCTTTGCCAATCTAGTAGGTATGGAGTGATATTTCATCATTACAATAATCACATTCCTTTTATTTCTAATGAGGCTGAACGTCTTTTTAAATGCTTGTTGACTACTGCATTTATTTTTTGAGATTTGACTATTCACATGTTTTGCCCATTTTTCTTTGGGCGCTTTCACTTTTTTTTAGATTATGAGAACTATTTTATTCTTACAAGTATTAATAGCCTATCGCAAGGCACCGTTTATCAAACAATACATCTTTTGTCACTGATTTGAATAAAAACATTCATCATGTAAAATTCTCATATATATTAGTATCTATTTCATTAAATTTCATTAAATTTATACATAAATTTTATTAATATAATAAGTGTAAGTAATTTATTATGACATTTATCCCTATGCATTTTATAAATACGTTGCTATTGTTAATCAAATGTTTTCTCTTATGTTCTTGATGTTAAGTACCAGAATAGAGAAAAGCTATTGGTTTGTGTATATTCATCTCAAATCTAGCTACCTTACTGAATTCTCATATAAATTCTAATAATTTTACATGGCAGTCTCTATGTGTATTGAATCATATTCAAAATAAGACAGATTCTAGCTCTTTTCCAATGTTTAATCAGTTATTTCTTTTTCTTATCTTATTGATTTTACTTGAAACAGTCTTCATATTTTGCTTTTTAGAATAACATTTGCTGTTTGTTCTTGATAAGTGGTCTTTGTTACTCCTTGCCATAAAATTTTCATTAGTAATGGCTTTTCAGCATTCTAGCATCATATGAATTTTGGCCTTTAATATGTTGAGGACAAATAGATTATGTCAGTAGACTTCCTGACATTGAATATCCTTACATTCTTGGAGTAAAATCTAATGTTCATACAATTTGATTATTGTTGGGTTCTATGTGCTAATATTTTTTTAGATACTGTGTGCCTTTATTATGTGGGATTGATCTATAGCTTTATTTTTTAATTGAAGTATAGTTGATTTATAATATTGTGTTAGTTTGAAGTGAGGAGCATAGCGATTCAGTATTTTTACATATTATATTCCATCATAGGTTTTTAGAAGATAATGGTTACAGTTCCTTGTGCTATACTGTATATCCTTGTTGCTTACGTATTTTATATATAGTAGTTTGTGTCTGTTAATCCCATACCCTTAATTTGTCTCTCCCCCCTTCCCTCTCCCCTTTGATAGCCATGTTTGTTTTCTATATCTGTGAGTCTGTTTCTGTTTTGCATATACATTCATTTGTATTATTTCCACATATGAGTGAAATATATAGTATTTGTCTTTCTGTGTCTGACTTATTTCACTAAGCATAATATTCTCTAGGTCCTAAGCATAATATTCTCTAGGTCCATCCATGTTGCTACAGATGGCAAGATTTCATTCTTTTTTATGGCTGAGTAGTATTCCATTGTGTGTGTGTGTGTGTGTGTGTGTGTGTGTGTGTATGTGTGTGTGTGTGTGTGTGTAAAACACATCTTCTTAAGTCAATTGTCTGTTGATGGGCACTTGGGTTGTTTCCATGCCTTGGCTATTGTAAATAGTGCTACTATGAACATTGGGGTACATGTATCTTTTCAAATTACTGTTTTCATTTTTTTCTGGATATATAACTTTATTTTTTACTATTATTATTAGATTTGGTATTAAAGTTTTATTGGCTTTATCAGATGAACTGGTGAGTGTTCTATCCTTTTCTATTGCCTAAAATAGCTCAGATAACATTAGAGTTATCTGTTGTTTTAAAGTTAGATAAGACTCACATATGAATCCATTTGGTCCAAGTGACATTTGCAATATCTTTAATCATCTCTTCAGGCTCTTCTATGTTAACTAGTCAAATCAAAATTCAACTTATTTTTGGAGTCAGCTTTAATAATTTTATACCTTTCTAGGAAATCATTTCCTTTATTTTTTCAATTTTGTTGCCACTGTGTTGCATATAGCACTCTCTCATGATTCTTTTACTCCACATCATCTGTAGCTATTTGCCCTTTCTCATTCTTAAATTCCTAAATTTTTGTTATTTACCTTTCCTACATGAACAAGTTTATAACGGATTTCTCTTTGGTTGTTGTTGGGGGTGGTCTTTTCAAATAATGAGCTTTTGGCTTTTTTTGTTCTTCTTCATTATTTTTTAAAATTAATTAATTTATTTTATTTATTTTTGGCTGCATTGGGTCTTTGTTGCTGTGCACGGGCTTCCTCTAGTTGCGGTGAGCAGGGGCTACTCTTCGTAGCGCTGCCCGGGCTTCTCATCGCGATGGCTTCTCTTGTTGCGGAGCATGGGCTCTGGAGCACAGGCTCAGTAGTTGTGGCTCAAGGGCTCTAGAGTGCAGGCTCAGTAGTTGTGGCGCACGGGCTTCGTTGCTCCATGGTATGTGGGATCTTCCCAGACCAGGGCTCAAACCTGTGTCCCCTGCATTGCCAGGTGGACTCTTAACCACTGCGCCACCAGGGAAGTCCCTGGTTATTTTTTATATTTAATTTATTTTCATATTTTATCTTTATCAATGATAGTTTCTTTTGGCTTGTCATGCTATATTTTTTCTAATATCTTAGGGAAAATAATATGTTCTTTTCTCTTTCTTTTGTCCTTTGTTTTTAACAGTGAAGGCATTTAAAGCTATACGTTTTTCTCTGAGAACAATTTTTCCATATCCCATAGGTTATGTTATGAAGAGTTTTCTTTTCATTGTTTTCAGTAGAGTCTGTAATATCCTCTTTGATTTCCTTTAGAAGCATGATTTTTAATCACATTTTTAATTTGGTTGTCAAGTTATTTTTTTGGTATTTGGATCAGCTTTGAGCATCCTGTTAGTTTCCTACTGCTGTGTAACAAATTACCTCAAACTTAGCAGTTTGCAACAACATCCATTTATCATCTCACAGTTTCAGTGGGTCAGAAGTCCAGGTGGGCTCAACTAGATACTCTGCTCAGGATCATACAAGGCCAAAATCAAGGTGTTGACAGGGCTTTGCTCCTTACTGGAGACTGTAGGGGAATCCACTTCCGGGCTGAATTGGAATTTAGTTCCTTCTCTCAGTTTCCATGGGGCACCCTCCATCTTCATGCTAGCAAGAGTGCATCAAGTCTGTTTCATGCTTCGGATCTGTCTAACAGAACATATTCATGAGCATAACACCAAACGGCAAAGGTCACGAGGAACAACATTTTGCCTACCACAGGTGTAGTTTACATACAATGAAACACACAGATTTTCAAATGTACAGTTTGATAAGCTTTGGCAAACGCATGCAAGTTACATAACCACCACCCTAGTCAACCCTCCTGCAACTTTTCAGTGAGTCTCTCTACCCTTACCTGGCACCAGGCAATAAGCTCCTTTCTGGAATTACAGATGCGCTTTTGGAGTTACAAGACTTTTATATCAGTAGATTCATACAGTATGCACTCTTCAGTGTCTGGCTTTTTATCTTAAGCACCGTGATTTGGAAATTCACCTAGGTTGTTGCATGAAGTTGTTCTGTCCTTTTTATTGCTGATTACTACTCAATTATGGGAATATATCACAATGTGTATATCTTTTCCCTGCCACATGGACCTTTGGATTGTTTCCAGGGGCTAATATAAATAAGCCTGCTATGAACATACCTGTGCAAGTTTTTGTGTGGCCATCTGCTTTCCTTTATCTTACATAAATATCTAGGAGTGAAATTGCTGGATCATGCTGAAATGCATGTTTAACTTTATAAGAAACTACCAACAGATTTCTGGAATGGTTGTACCATTTTGTACTCTCACCAACAATGCATGGAAGTGCCAGTGGCAACACATACTGGACAATATTTGATGTCACCAGTATTTAATTTTAGTCATTTTAATGACTATGTGGTGGTATCTTATGTATGTTTAATTTACATTCTCTGATAACTAAAGATGCTGAGCATCTTTGCATGTGTAATTGACCATTCCTGTATCTTATTTAATAAAATGTTTATTCAAATCTTTGGCCCAGTTTTAAATTGGGTTGTCTTATTATTGTTGAGTTTTGAGAATTCTTTGTATATTCTGGATAGAAGTGAATTTTCAGATATACCTGTTTTCAATATTTTCTCCCAGCACAAAGAGTTTCATTTCAATGAACTCCAATTTATCTATTCTTTTTTCCACTGGTTGCTTGTGGTTTTGGTGTCATATCTAAAAAGCCATTGCCAAATCCAAAGTCACAAAGATTTACACCTGTTCTCTTCTAAGAGGTTTGTAGTTTTAGCTCTTATATTTAGTTCTTTGATACACTGAGTTAACTTTTGTGTATGGTTTAAGGAAGCGATCCAAGCCTGTGGTTGTGCAGTGTTAATGATCCTGAAGTAGAGGCCCAGATGGTCGGTAGCCTGGTATCTAAATGAACCATTGACCATTTATCCATTAATGTTGGTCTTTTTGAAGATTAATATTGAAATATTTGTACTTAATACATTGTGCTTGTATTATAGTTTTCATCTAACACGCAGGCTGAGGTATAGTGAATAATAGACCGAGTGTAAAATTGAATTGAATGGAGAAAATGATTTATTATCTAGCTTTCTGTTGTTTTATAGGCAGTCACATGTATTTACCAGGAAAAAGTTGATAGAATTTTATTTTGATGACACCATTTTATAGTCTAGATTATTTTGATACTGATTAACAGGATAAGCTGACTCTGGACACATCCTGACAACCTCTGCCAAGGTCTGAAACAAACATCTGGGAAAATTCAGTTTTGTATTATCTATTCCTGCAGCTGCTCAACTTCTTCTAAGCAAGGGTCAGGGAATATAATAGGTTTTCCGATTGGTTTTAGATAAAATGTGAAAGAACAGTTCAGGTCAAGGACATTGTTGCCAAATATATTTGGCAAGATTTATATATCAAACCTCAAGGGAAATACACAAACAAAAAACCCACATAAGTTAGGAAGGAGTAAAATCTGTGAACCCGGGAACATTTTGTCACTTACTGTGCAGATTACCCTGAATCTGAGACATAAATCACGTCCCACTTGACTAGGGCCTAGGCCTTCTGTTTCTGTCTCACAATCTTGATCTTTTATCTGGCTTTTGGTTTTCACTCTTCCCTCAGAGAGAGAAAAATTTGTTTTCTGTGTGCTCGTGATCCTGTTCCTTCTCTGCTCGTCCAAGCTCTTGATCTAGTAAACATTTTTTATGTCTTATATTTTCATTTTAGTCATAAATATTAAAGTGAAAGTACTGTGCTAGTGTATGTCAAAATACCTATCTCTGGACATGGGTCTGAGTCTTGTTAGAAACCAATGGAAACTTTGGAGAAACTGAGTAGGGTAGACTCAGGAGAACCAAGGAGATGGAGTGGGAAAAGGGGAAGGGAACAAACTAGGGATGAGTTGATGACTGTGGAAGGGCATAGTCTCAAAGTGGCCAGGAGGTGGGACAAATGAACCGAAGGGAGGAGTATACTCGATGTAGGCATCAAATAATGTTAAATGACTAAAAGCCATGTAGGTCTATGCCTAGGCTAATGCCATGGAAATTTCTAGAGATGGATGAAATTACAGCACATTTAAATATGAATTAATATCACCATTTGGGTTCCCCAGAAGCAGACTGTGAGATGGATATCAACGTGCAGGAATTTTATTTAGAGTGTTCTTGGGATCAATACCTGGGAAAGCAGGGGAGGGCGGAGGGAGAAGCTGGGCCGCAGTGCAGGCCAGTCCTACAAGGAGCTCTGGAGCGGGAATGACCCTTCTGAGTTGTCCCACTTGGGCCAACGCGGCCAGGCCCCCTGTGTCTCCGTACTGATCAGTCATTAAGCACTGGCTACCCTAGGAAGGGGCGCGGCTATCCTGGGAAGGGGCGTGGCTATCCTGGGGAGGGGGCGTGACCTGCTCCAGAAAGGGGCCGTGGTCTGCTCTGGGAATGGGCGTGGCCTCCCTGAGAAGGGCCAGTGGGCTGCTTTGGAAAAGGGGAGTCCAGGCCCTGTGGGCGGGGCATGAGCCCGGCGGGCCGCTCCTCGAAGATACCGATACCGAAGCTGAGGGCTGTCCTCCAGCAGCACCCACCCCCCAGGTGGCCGGGTTCGAGTACCTTCCGGGCCGCCCCCTCCCCATCGCCATCACAGCCCCCGCTCACTCACTGTCCATGTGCTCACCTGCATCGGGGGCAGCTTCTCCAGGCCCCAGGGGCCGTCTCATCGCGCCCCTCACCTGGTGTGGCTGCCCTGGGGTGTGGCCCACTCCTGCCTGCTTCGCGTGAGACAGCCCTCCCCCCTGGTGGTCGTGCCCCGGGGGCTCCTCGTCTGGCGCGCCGCTCCTTGGGTACGGTAGCCCCAGGTGCCCAGGCGGCGCCCCTGCTTCTCACTCAGTGAGACTCTTGTGTTTTGTGCTGTGAGGACCTTCTACACTGCCGAGCCCAGAGCTGCAGGTGGAGATGGGCGGCGCAGACTCCCCGGGTGGGTCACGGGGGAAGAGAGGTTCTTTTGCTGCCATTCTTTGGTTCCTAAACCCGTGTGTTCTCATTGGGGCCACAGAACCATCTTTGAATCAATGCATATCCAGCACCTTGGAGGTTGACCCTCTATCCTTATGGAGCCCTGCCTCCAAGCTGGAGCTTTAGCTGTGCCTTTAAGAGGTCATTCCATTGCTCTCTCTGTCTGGCAGCTTCTGTATGGGGTGGCATCTGATAAAGCCAGTGGATGCCATGGTCATGGGCTCACTCCAGCACCTCCTTTGCTGTACAGTGGTCTCCTGGTCTGATATGATATCATATGGGATCCTACATCAGTGAATCAAACCCTCTGTGAGCCCTCAGACAGTGGTGCTGGCTGAGGCCCTGCAGGCAGGAAAGCTAACATATCCCTGAAATACATGTCTCTTCTCTTCAGAATGAAGAGCCAGCCCTTCTAGGGTGGAAGGGATCCAATGTAATTTGCCACCGAATCGCTGGCTGGTCTCCATGATGGACAGTGCCCAGTTAGGAACTCAGCATTGGTTTCTGTTGCTGGCAGGTTGGATTTGGGGAGGCAACACAAGTTAAATCAGCCTTAGTCAGTGGGAACCCTTGCTTTTGGGTCCATGCATTCATTCTCTCCACGCCTCCACAGCCGCTTGGCTCACATCTTGCCAGCACTGAGATGGCCCATGTAGAGGCTGGCTAATGGTAATCGTCAGTCATTTTGTCTGTTATTGTTTTGCACTTCTTCCACAGTAGCTATTCTCTGATGGCATTAACATATAACATGAAGGTTTTTTATTTTGTACCCACTCACTAATATGCCTTCGCCCCAGACATCCTTGTCCTTGACCTTCCAGTCCTTTTCTTTCTAGGCCCTTGAACAGCCAGCCAAGCCATTTGCTGCTGTCCATTAGTCTGTATATATTTGAACCTTGGGCGGTTTTCTCTTTCTGCTCAAAGTGAACAACCAACATTAGCCAGAATTTGGCCCACCGGGAGATTATCCTTCACCATTGTCTATTGAATCCACCCCTGAGTGGGGCTGTAATACAACAGCAGTCAATTTTTGGCTCGTACCTGAATACCAAGCTGACCCAACTGTACATAATCTCAGGCTTCTTCCCCCCCAGCAACTGGTCGTCAGGGACCCCCCACATGACTGTGGGTGTGACTTGAGGTAAAGGTGGCTGTGTAGCACGAGTAGATGAGATGGGCCTCTGACAATCTGCTCATTCAGCCTGCTCGTGCACTCTGGTCCATGCAGATCCCCACGCCTGCCTCCGTAAATCAGCTCCTTTTACTGGAAGGGCTTCCTTATCAGTATGCTGGCTTCTGGCCCTCAGCCAGTACATAGAGTCACTTGTCCTGGCCTTGGGCTGGCCGAGCTGCTCCCGGCACGTGCTTTCTCGGGTGTCCTGGAAACCCTGGGATTGAGTGAGCTGCAAGGCTCCCTGGGAGGGGAGGGCTGTCAGGGAGGAGAGAATTAAGTCAGTCTCATCTTTGCCTCCTCCTTGAGAGAGGTGTACGCAAAACAGTGCACACTTGGAAGGAGTGTCTTCAGTCCATCTGCTGCCCCATCCCTCCAAGGCTGCTGAGGTCTTCCTCTGTGACTGTCGCTTGGCCAGTTTCTCTCGTGCTTGCAACAATCTTCATGTGAAGCAAGAGCTGCTAAACTGTTAGGTGCCGGCTCACCATTTTCAGGCTCGGCCAAACCCTTGTGTCTTCTGAAGGGGCGTCTCCCTCCTTTCCTGGGCTTGTCCTTCCTCCCTGGTTTCAACACTGTCTAGGGCTCACAGGGCTTCCTTCTGCAAGTGGCTGTCTGGTGTGTCTGCCTGTGTCTATGCCTCTTCTTTCCACCGTCGCCTGCCATTCGTGTTGAGTGCGACTCCCAGAAACTCGCATAGCAGCGTCTGCTCTGTCTGCCATTCGATGCACTTTTTTTAGTGCACTTTTTTTAGTTTTCACCAGAGCCGTTCAAACCTACGTCTCTGGGCCACACCCCTCATCAGAGCTCCAGGGGCACAAACTCGGGGACCTACCAGATGGTTCCACCCTGCTGGGTACCAGCTTCGCCTTAGCATAGCCGCAGTTTGGGTGGGCGGAGGGCCACTGTGTGCCTCACGAAAGAGCTCTGACAGCCTCACGCCTACCCTTTTGCTGGGAAGCACCGTTTGGGGGCCTTTTAAGTTTTCGGTCGTTCTGAGCGGGGTTCTGCTAATCACGGGTGACAGCATTGCCACAGATTTATAGCTGTCGGTGAATTATCTGAAAGCACATGGGATGAAAAAGAATGTTGCCAACCAACATTGTGCAAGTAGTGACAACTTCTGTGTTTCCTTGGGTGATTTTATAGCTGTTTAAGCACACAAATTTCAAAAAAAAAAAAGGATTGTCTGCTTCTTTTCTTTTGTGTATGTATGTGTGCGGGAAGTTTATTGGGAGGAGTTCATTGGGGCTCAGCTTACCGAGGCTCACCAAGTGTCTGGATAGTTTCCTTGAGGAACGATGACGTATCAGGGCCTTAGTGTTGGTCTCTGTTCCTGGCAAGCTGGACATCTACAACAGCAGTAGCTAGATCGGCCTTGGTGAGTCCATGATGTTGAGCCCACGCATAGTCACCATCATGGCTCCTCCATTTATATGTCCATTTTGGCAGCATTGGGGTGCCAACGACTGAGGCTGGCTAACATCGACTGGCTAAGTCATTCAGTTTACTTGGTTGTTTGGTGCAGTTTCCTTGGTAGAAAGTGCAGCATTTATTGCAAGACGCCCAACCTGGGGCCAAGCAAGGAGAACGGGCAGCTCATATGCTCAAAAGACCCGAACACCCCGATGGCTTTCGGGGAAGGGCTTTTGAAGGCAAGGTGAGGGAGGGGGTGGCGGGATACCTGATCAGCTTATGGACGTTCTTCTGACTGCTTGGTGGTGAGGTAACCAGGTGGTATTTCGGGAGGGAGTCAACATCATCAGCCTTCTGGTTCCAGTGGTCTGAGGTCTACACGCCGGTGGTCAGCACGCCCTTACCTTCTTCCGCCCGGTGGGGGTCTTAGTATCTGCAAAACAACTCAGGGATATGACTCAGGGTATGATCTATAGCCCTTGAGGAGCAAATTTCTCTCTCCTTTTCAGTGTTGGAGGTTTCTGTTGTCATATGCTCAAGCTCAGAGATTTTTTCCTAACAATATCCAGTTTACTAAGGAGCCTATTAAAGGCACTCTTCATTTCCATTACAGTGTTTTTGATCTCTACCATTTCTTCTTGATTTTTCTTAGAATTTCCATCTTTCTGCTTCTATTATCCATCTGTTCTTACATGTTGTCTACTTTTTACATGAAAATATTTAACATATTAGTCATAGTTTTTTTTAAATTTCTGGTCTAATACTTCCAACATTCTTGTCATATCTGACTCTAGTTCTGCTGCTTGTTCAGTCTCTATGAACTGTGGGGTTCTTTTTTAATGCCTTGTAGTGTGCCTTGTAAGTTTTTGTTGAATGATGGATGTGATGTACTGGATAAAAGGAACTTTGGTAAATTAGGCCTTTAGTAACGTGGTGGTGAGGTGTGGGGAAGTGCTCTATAGCCCTGTGATCAGGTCTCAGTCTTTCAGTGAGCCTGTGCCCCCGGACTGTGGACTTCACCACTGCTTCTCAGTCTCACCCCTTGACACAGGCTGGCTAGAGTTGGGTATTTCCTTTCCTCTACATGGAAGGAGAAGCAGGGTGATGTTGGGTATCTTCCTTCTTCCAGGTAGATGAAGCTGTGATTAAAATCCCAGAATGATAAGCTCTGGTAAAATAATTTCTCATGAGGGCAGGCATAAGAACAGAATGCTCTGGCATATTTTAACTTTTTTATTTTTATTATTTTTTAAAATTTATTTATTTTATTTCCTACTACAGCACTGGTTCCCACAGGCATTCCTACTTGAAGGTTTCTGTTCTAGTAAGTTGTGATTCTCTGCATTCACCTGTCTCTCTAATTTGGGGGGCAGCAGTTTTCTCTGTGACTTCATATACAGCTTCCAATCTGCCTTGTTAACAGTAGAGGAGAGTGGGATGGAAGCATTACTTCCAGCTGTTTTTTAAATTATGTTTTATTTTTTTGGCCACACCACACGGCATGCGGGATCTTAGTTCCCCGACCAGGGATCGAACCTGAACCCACTGCACTGGAAGCGTGGAGTCTTAACTACTGGACCACCAGGGAAGTCCCATAGCTGTTTTTTAAAGTGGGTTCAAAGAAGGGTCAACCAAAATGAATGACTTTTTCCTTTTTTCACACAGGTTTTCTCCTAGAGTGCCAAGATCTTTTCCATTCAACACCTCAGCCATGTACAAAAAGACTGTGTTTGTAGAGTTCATGGATCAGCATTTCAACATTGCCAAGCCCAGGCCACCATGGATGGGTAATGCAAACAATATTGACTCATTGTTATGAAACTGGGTATCTTATTTCCTTGCAAGGATTCCCCAGTCTTGGGGCTGCAGTTTTCTTGGCCAGGCTTCCCTTATTACCACCTCTCGGGGAAATACACTGGCTGAATGGTCTCAGTCTTCTTACTGGGCCCTCCTCCTCTGCTTGAGTGCCCTTTATCTTGGACCTGGGTTCATTTTATTTCCTCTCTGCTTCCAATCCCTAGCTGATCTTATCCAGTCTCATGGCTTGAAAATATCATACATGCCAATAAGTCCCAAGTTTATATCTCTAGTTCAGACTGCTTGCTTGATACCTCCACTTAGGTGTCAAATGAGCATGTAACAAGATGTTAGGATGAGACATTTCCTACCTCAGAATGATTGCTCAGAATTATAGGTGACAAGTACCCCCAAATTCTAAAGAGAGATATCAGGCCACCTATTCAGGACTTGGTCAGGTAGTGGTCCAAAATTGGTTCAGCAACCTTTAGCCCATCATATACCTCCAGCCTATATAAAAGAAGGTTAGGAACTTATGAAAGAGTTTAGATTTGAATATTTCTTTTTTTTAAATGTAATTAATTAATTAATTTTTTGGCTGCCTTGTGTCTTTGTTGCTGTGTGCCGGCTTTCTCCAGTTGCCTCGAGCAGGGGCTACTCTTCATTGTGGTGCGCTGGCTTCTCATTGCGGTGGCTTCTCTTGTTGCAGAGTATGGTCTTTAGGTACGTGGGCTTCAGTAGTTGTGGCTCGCGGGCTCTAGAGTGCAGGCTCAGTAGTTGTGGTGCACGGGCTTAGTTGCTCCGTGGTATGTGGGATCTTCCTGGACCAGGGCTCGAACCCATGTCCCCTGCACTGGCAGGCGGATTCTTAACCACTGCGCCACCAGGGAAGTCCCCTTGAGGGTTTCTTTTGAAAGCATTTTGGTGTTTTGTATATTCCCATGGAGGGAGGGCGGCCTCTCCCTCATGTCAAGCTGCAGTGAGGGAGGCTTCAGGAGAATCATTTAGAAAACTTGACATAGTTCTTCTGGAGCTTGGAAGATACTGACTAGTGCCTGATTTTTATCTGGAAAAACTTTCAATGCCAGAGTGTTGGGGAGCTTCCCCTGATGGCGTAATAAGGAGAGTGGGCTATAGCAGAGGCTAACTGCACTGCAACTGTTACGTGTGAGACCAGGAAGGTCATAGGACAAGACTCGCCTCAAGAAGACCCTGCCTGAGAGGACTTCCTGCCAGGGCTAGGTGATTCCAACAGAAAAGGTCTATGTGATTGTACTGTCAGAAGCAGAAACTGAGGGGAGAGATAAAGTGACAGCTGGAGAGGGCGATCCCATGCCAGGGGGAGGTGGAGTAGGGCGTCGCCATATTGAGAGGGAGAGAGTCTCTAAAGAACTCATATAAGTTCTCTAAGAAAGAAAGACCCAGAATTTTGGCATGTGCCACATCCAGGGGGTACCAAAGCCAAGAAAGATCTTGTCAGCATGTCTCTTTTTGCACTTGTCCTTTGTCCACTAGCTCCAACTTTAGAAAGTCCAGCGGCAGTAAAATGAGAAAGCGGTGAAGCTGCCAACCAAACTTCCTTTTCCCATTACAGGTTTCTGAGCCTGTTTCAGAACTGAACTGCAGGAGGGAGGGACCCTTAAATTGCAGGTGACATCAAAAATTTGATATTAGACCAGACTGGATTTATTAGTACCTAAAGATGATACTCTTACTATGTGAAGGTTACTGGAAAAAGAGTGGGACTGTTCAAAATGCAACAAAGGGAAATTCCACATACAATTAAAAACTATGAAAAATAAGCCTATTTCATATTTTCATCCCATTGAATGCAGTCCATTCAATAAAACCATTTGTAGGCACCTTATACTTAGTATGTATATAAGTCAGAAGTCTTGATTTTCCTCTAAATTTTCTGTGCCATGGCCTGACTACCACCCGCTGGCACAAACCAAAATCACAGGAGTCATTCCTGGCTCTCTCACTTCTTTCCCCCTATCTTCAATATCCAACCCATGAGCAAGTCTTGTTGACTTGTTGACCTTGTTGAAATAAATAGACTACCAGATATTTCTCCAGAAAAGATGGGTTTATTCAGGATCAGCAGAGAATTGCAATCTGGGATCTGCAACCATGGCAAGCTACAAACAAGTCCCTGAATAGCAAAGGGAGAGGAACACAGTTTATAGAGGGGAAAGGAAGTTGGAAGGGCTAGAGTAAACAAAGAGTCTGTGGCTGCTCATTGGCTGAGTCCTTGCCAGGAACGATGAGGAGTCTTCTTCCCCTCGGGTTCTGCTATTGTCACAGGGTGTGAGAGCGCCCCCTTCTGGTCTCCCAACTCTATTTAATTGATGTTTCTGTTTATTAATATTTTTTACACTCGTCCTCCAAAACAAGTCCCAAGTCTGCTTCTTCTAAATTCCAAATTCATCCAAACTGCTGTAGCCTACAAAGTCCTACATGTTACGTGCCCTGCCTGCCTCGATAACCTTATTTTCTACTATTCCCTTGCTTATTCACTTTGCTTCAACCACGTTAGCTTACCGTATTTAAAGTGTCCTCTACTTCCTGCCTCATCATTTTCTAGCACGCCATCATCATTTATAGCATTTATAACAACCTACAATTTTCTTCTTTCTTTATTTACATGCTTAATGTCTCTAGAATGTGATCTCCATGATCTATCTTGTTAACTACTGCATCTCTAGTGCCTAGGGCAGTTTCTAGAATATAGTAGGAACTCAGTTATTAGTTGAATGAATAAATGCATTGAATGAATTGCCAGAAATCTGTCTTCAGAACAACTATGAGGCTGAGCTGGTTATAGCAGTTTATGTATTCATTCATTCAGCTACTACTTTTTATCAATAACCATAGGGGCATGCTTCTCTACTGTGACTTTGACCATCACTTTTGTGATAACAGGTTTTCTGGAGTGCCACCCTCCAAATGACCTTTGGGGGACATCTCATTCTTGCAGGTCTGCTGGGTCCTACCATCCAGGCTGAGGTTTATGACACGGTGGTCATTACACTTAAGAATATGGCTTCTCATCCTGTTAGTCTTCATGCTATCGGCGTATCCTACTGGAAGTCTTCTGAAGGTGAGTCAAATGCCCTCCTATTGTCCTGTCATCCTAGGGACAGAAGAGTATTGAGTATAAGGGCATACAGCTACTGAAAGGTGGATTCGGGATTCAAACCTAGGCCCATTTCATGAAGTCAAGAACCTTGTCATTTCAGTCTAAACCCTAAAGTTTGTTGCTGTTCCCTGTTCTCCCTTGGGGAGCCAGGCCGCGGATGTTAAAAATCCCACTGTAGGGGCTTCCCTGATGGCGCAGTGGTTGAGAGTCCACCTGCCGATGCAGGGGATGTGGGTTCGTGCCCCGGTCCGGGAAGATCCCACATGCCACGGAGCGGCTGGGCCCGTGAGCCGTGGCCGCTGAGCCTGCGCGTCCGGAGCCTGTGCTTCGCAACGGGAGAGGCCACAACAGTGAGAGGCCTGCATAAAGCAAAAAAAAAAAAAAAAAAAAAAAAAAATCCCACTGTATCTGCCTTCCTATGCCCAGAAAACTTCCTAGGGAGGATCAAGGCCCATGGTATAGAAATGAAACAGAATTCTCCTTCTCCTTCCTTAGATTCAGACTTTCCAGATATCTCCTCTGCCTCCCCTCCCCCCAATTTCTAAATATGTGATTAGGGCCAACTAGCAGAAGCACAAGCTGACCTCATTACAGCAAGCAACCTGTTTGGCCACAGTCCCCACCCCAACTAGCTTCTCCTTAACCTTCGCAGTACAGGAAGGGAGTGAAGGGAGAGCCACAACAGACTGTGATATTGCCCAGATAGACTATGGCATATACAGATCAAGAAGATTCAAGTAAATCATTAAGAAATTATTGGAGCACATGCCCTGTATTGTACGGTCTAACTATGCTTATGCGTTGACTAATTTCTCATTCTGAAATTGGAAAGCATTAGTTTTCTAGGTTGCACTCGTTAGGTCAGGGCAGACCTGGACTGGGGGAAGGTGAAAGACAGGAGGGGGCAGGTGCTGTAGAGGAAAAGTCATCCCAGGTTCTGACTTGTGCCTGGCAGGCTATTTCCATGAGGTTTATCTACTTGGAAGCTTCCAGAACTAATCTAGGGGCATTTTAGAGAGACCAGGGTTCCCACAATTCTGCAGCTGGGAGCTGACCATAGAGATGACTCTTTTGCACCCTAAGCCTGGTGAGTTCTGGGAAAATAGACTATCATCTCTCACACATACAGCTACAGTGGTTCTTCCCAGGAACAACACAGTGAGTCAATGGCCTAATGCCCATGCGATTTACGATCCTAGCACGAGCCTGTGTATTTATATGTTATGATCCACAGGCTCCTGGCCTTCTTAGACTAGCCTGGGGGCCCCAGGATGTAAGTTAAATCTGTGACATGACGATGTTGAGTATCACTTCATATGCTTGTTGACCTTTCTGATATCCTTTTGTAAAGTATCTGATCAACTGTTTAAATGTTTTCCTGTTGAAAAAAAAATGAGTTGTTTATCTTTTTCTTATTGATTTGTAGAGGTACTTTATATATTCTGAATACAAATCCTTTGACAGATATAAATATTTGCATATCTTCTTCCAGTCTGTAGCTTGAATTTTAATTTTACTCTCTAAATAGTTTTCTTTTTTGGTAAACAGAAGTTCTTAAAGTTAATTAAGCATGAAAATTCAACGGTTAATGAAGCACAAAAAAGGTATCACATTTTTTTCCTTTTATGTTAGAGCTTTGTGTCTTATTTAAGACATTTGCCTATCCCAAGGTCATGGAGAATTTCTTCTATGCTTTCCTCTAGAAGTTTTATTATTTTCCCTTTCATACTTATGTCTGTGACCCATCTTAAATTAATTTTTGTGTATGGTTTCCCTATAGCATCTTTAAACAGCTTTGTTGAGGTATAATTTACATACCACAAAATCCACTCATCTAAAGTAGTTTGATGACTTTTACTAAATTTAGACAGTTATGCAGCCATCAACACAATCCATGTCAAGAAGTTCTGTCTTTGCAGTTCAAGCCCCATTCCCACTCTCAGTCCCAGACAACTTCTGATCTGATTTCTATCTCTATAGCTTTGCAAGCCTGTCATTTTTATCTCCCAAACCAACTCTGGTAAATTATATTTCAGTTCACCAAATAGTCATCTCCTCCCCCAGAGTGGCAAGAGTACATTTCCCTGCCATATTGTTGTTGGATGTGGCCATATGCTGTATGCCAAGATAGCTAGTTCACATGGAGTGTCTGTCAAAGGAAATTTCAAGTTTGGTCTTGAGCTGAAAATGGAAACCCAGTACTAGAGAAAGGCTTTTAATTTCTTCTCTGGACGAGTGGCGTTCTAAGACACCAACCTAGGCTGTAAGTAGGTCCACAAAATGAGGCTCTGAGTAGGAATGAGATGAAGTTGGCCATGAGCTGCCAAACTTTGAGGGAGCTGTGAAAGACAGTATGGGGGCATACGAGTTAAGAAGTACCAACCTGAAGCTGCTGAGCAGACATCAGGCAAAGGAAAAATAGCTGAAGGCACCAGAGAGTGAAGTGGAGTAGCCTCTGAAACACAGCATTTGTCCTGTGGTAGAGTAGTCATGCCCAGGGGTCAACTGAGCTGTGGCCTTTCACGACTGAGACCAACAAAAATCCTTGGCATGGGGAGTCAGAATGTGGGTCTCAACTCCTGCTGGACACCCAGGAATTTGGGATGTCTCAGCAGGGTAGCTTCTGGGGGCCTAGGCCAGACCTGGGGCAAGGCTGACCCAGCAGCAGCAGGGGGTTGACTAGAGGGCTAACCAGGACACTGGAAGCAGACAGGCAGACTTTCTGAACTCTCAAATGTCCCAACAGTGTTCTTCCTCATATAATAGAAGATAAAAATTACACAAAACACATTCTGCTTAGAATATTTGTGGTGGCTGATATACAAGCTCAGGTAAGACTCTGATGGAGACATCAGTAGATATGTGAACTTTAAGGGCTGTGCACAATGCTTTTTCCCAGGCGCCGCCTACTTCACTTGGTCTTGACAAATCAACTTTGTCTTCACCGAAGGATAGACCTTGTTATTAGCAACCTGAGAAGAACCCAAAATCTCAGGTTCAAGCTTTCAACATTCTGAACATCACTTCCTACTTTTGCAGCTGTCATTCTCTCACTGCCCACTCCTACAATTCTTCATTCTCATTGGGATCCACCATGTACTGACCCTACAATTTTTCACCATCTGCCTTGCCAAGACGGGTATAATTTTCACGCGTTCTTGGCCTCTCATCAACCCCCCAACCCCAACCTTAGTATTAGGAAAAAGGACATTCTTCTCCTAATGAAATATTTCAAACAAAAAAAAGGTACAGGAAATAATAGAGCAAACAAACATGTACCCATTACCTCACTTTGGCAGATCTTAACATTTTGCCATGTTTGCTTACTTTATTTTAAGAAATTAAACATTATAGATATAGTTGAAGCCCCTTCTTTACCCGTCCATGATCCCCTCCCTCCCTATGCAAATGTATTCACTATTCAGAATTTTATACCAACCCACAATCACACAGACACCTGAACCACACTCTCCAACCTGAGGTACAACTCACATTTTTCTAAATGTCCCCCAGGATCTGCCAAGCACAGGTATTGGTCTGCTGTTGCTTCTGGATGAAGCCAATTGTCCGTAGTGCTCACTGGAGGGGCACCCCTTTACCAAAGAGGCTGACTTTATAGTGGGCCAGTGCAGGGGGTCTCTTGTACAGCTCTGCTGGAGAGGTCCCTCTATTAGATGTATAGCTGTTGTGGGGTACGATGGGGTATAGATGAGGAGCACCCTGAATGCCTTGGGAGGCTCTGGAGTCTCAGAGACCCTGATGAATCTGAGAAGCTAAGGTGCATTGCTAGAAAAATAGTTCAATAGAAGTATAAGTGTTATGGTCAGTGAGTTTCAATAGTTTCTACTTCAGTCCACTGAAATGATGTAGAGGCAATGACACGCCACTAACAATGAAAACATATAGTGCCCAGTGTAGAATAAAGGTATCAGGATAATCCAGGGGTCAATTTTAACATCACTAAGGATGGGACAGCCAGAAAATATCTGCCCCTGATATGGTCTGGCCCGCCAGAGAAGAACCAAGTTAAAAACAACATTTAAAAAAATCTCTGCGTCTCACCCTTCCCTGACCCTCACCAGTGCTCAGTAAAGAGTCTGGGACAAGAGTACATACCCATGTATGTCTACTGAGTTGAACTGACTTGAATTAGGTAAAAAGATGCAATAATGAAAGCAGTATTGTTGTTACAATCTGGAGGTCTCAGAGGACCACTCAACCGCTCATGTTTGCATTAGTGGTCAAGAACTCCTCGGCAACATATAAGGCTTCTCCCCATGTATAGCTGCTACTTGTTAGTATTCCAAATTAAGTTTCAGGAACACTGTTTCTTGTGTAGAGTCTACTGCTGACAATAAACTTGATGTTTCCTTGAGTGGGCAATGGGCATAGGAAGGACAATTTTATCCCTCCTTGATTTAGGTGCTGAATATGAGGATAAAACCAGCCAAAGGGAGAAGGAAGATGATAAAGTCATTCCTGGTAAAAGTCATACCTACGTCTGGCAGGTCCTGAAAGAAAATGGTCCAACGGCCTCTGACCCACCATGTCTCACCTACTCATATCTTTCTCATGTGGACCTGGTGAAAGACGTGAACTCAGGCCTCATTGGAGCCCTGCTGGTTTGTAGAGAAGGTAAGTATAAGAAAGAGTAGGATTGAGATGAAATAAGCCGGCAAGTACAAACATCTGAAAGAGGTTTCCTTTCCCTAGTGTCCTGCCAGGGAAAGGAGAATAATGTAGTCTCCGAGAAGAACAGATGCCCATCCTATGTAGCCAGAATGCACTCTAACGTTCAAGAAAAGCCAAGTTCTGGAATTAGCTCTCTCTTCTCTTCTTCTGCTTTCTACTTCAGATATCCTATGGGCTGTCTCAGTAGTGCCTTTTATAATTTTGTGTTAGATGCCTTGAAACCTCCATGAAGGTAAATACATCCAAGTGTGTGATCAATGGCGTATAGACCACTTCAGGAGGTTAGTCATCTGTAACCCAAAAACATAAAAATCTGAGAAAAGCAAGCATTTATACATGTTTATAAGTTCTTATTCTAAAAATCATAGTAATTTAAATTAAACCTTTTATAAAAAAATTTTTTCCCGGGAATTCCCCGGCGGTCCAGTGGTTAGGACTCTTCACTCTCACTGCTGAGGGCCCGGGTTCAATCCCTGGTCATGGAACTAAGATCCCACGAGCTGCACGGTGCAGCCAAAAAAAAAAAAATTATTGAAGTATAATTGACCTACAACACTATTATAGTTCTAAGTGCACAACATAGTGCCAAGTGAATGAACAAATGAAAAGATGCTCAACATTGCTAATCATCAGGGAAATACAAATCAAAACCTTGAGCTATCACTTCACACATATCAGAATGGCTATTATCAAAAAGACCACAAATAACAAGTGTTGGCAAGGATGTGGAGAAAAGGGAACCCTTGTGCACTGTTGGTGGGAACGTAAATTGGCACAGTCATTATGGAAAACAGTATGGAGGGTTCTCAAAAAATTAAAAATAGAGCTACCATATGATCCAGCAATTCCACTTCTGGGTATTTTTCAGAAGAAAATGAAAGCTCTAATTCGAAAAGATGTATGTACCCCAATGTTCATTGCAGCACTATTTACAACAGCCAAGATATGGAAGCAACCTAAGTGTCCATCAACAGATGAATGGGTAAAGAAGATGTGGGGAATATTACTCAGCCATGAAAAAGAATGAAATCTTGCCATTTGTGACAACATGGATGGACCAGAGGGCATTATCCTAAGTGAAATAAGTCAGAGGGAGAAAGAAGATACTGTATGATTTCACTTATATATGGAATCTAAAAAATAAAATAAATGAGGGACTTCCCTGGTGGTCCAGTGGTTAAGAATCCATGCTCCCAATGCAGTGAGCATGGGTTCAGTCCTGAGTTGGGGAATTAAGATCCCACATGCTGCACAGCATGGCCAAATAATAATAATAACAAAACAGAAACAAATTCATAGATAAAGAGAACAAACAGGTGGTTACCAGAGGGGAGAGAGGTGGAGGGATGAGTGAAATAGATGAGGGAGACTAAGAGGTACAAACCTCCAGTTACAAAATAAATTTGTCACAGGGATGAAATGTACAGCATGGCGAATATAGTCAATAACACTGTAATAACTTTGTATGGTGACAGATGGCAACTGGACTTATTGTGGTGATCTCTTGTAATGTATAGAAACATAGAATCACTATGTTGTGGACTTGGATTATATGTATAATGAGATGTGTCCATTATATTAGTATCATACAGTATCATATGTCATATAGTATCATATATCATATAGTATGATATATATGTCATATATAGTATCATATCACTGCCCTAAAAATCCTCTGTGCCCTGCCTATTCATCCTTCCCTCTCCTACCCTCTGGCAACCACTGTTCTTTAAATTGTCTCCATAGTTTTGCCTTTTCCGTATGTAGCCTTTTCATATTGGCTTCTTCCACTTAGTAACATGCATTTAAGGTTCCTCCATGTTTTTCATGGCTTGATAGCTTCTTTCTTTTTAGTGCTGAATAGTATTCTGTTGTCTGAATGGACCAGTTTATTTATCCATTCACCTACCGAAAGACATCAGTTTCACTACTTGATAATTTAAAAAATATATAATAAAAAAATTAAAATCTTTTCAGACAGCTTTACCTGTATTTTAAATTTGTATGGGTGAGTTAGTTTCTTCGTCCAATTTAACTTTTACTTTCCAAGCATTAAGTGTACAAGAGAGGACTTCTCTGGTGGCACAGTGGTTAAGAATCCACCTGCCAATGCAAGGGACACGGGTTCGAGCCCTGGTCCGGGAAGATCCCACATGCCGCGGAGCAACTAAGTCCATGCACCACAACTACTGAGCCTGCACTCTAGAGCCCATGAGCCACAACTACTGAGCCTGTGTGCCACAACTACTGAAGCCCACATGCCTAGAGCCCATGCTCCACAACAAGAGAAGCCACCACAAAGAGAAGCCCGTGCACTGCAACGAAGAGTAGCACCCGCTCGCTGCAACTAGAGAAAGCTGGTGCACATCAATGAAGATCCAATGCAGGCAAAAATAAATTAATTAATTAATTTTTTAAAAAAGTACAAGAGAGGAAAGAACATTATAAACAAAAATCTTCCTACTCAAAATAAACCTGCAAAGAAAACTTCCCAATCAAGTGAAAAAGTATGCTAAGAAAGACAGCTAACAAATTCAACAGTTAAAGCATGAAGCAAGCTTATTTGTAACATTGATAACTTTAAATATTGATATACATGGTGTTCATTTAAAGTGTGAGTATGTGTTTAATATAGACAGTAGTTATTTTGCTCATAACTTTTTTTTTTTTTTTTTTTTTTTTTTTTTGCGGTACGCGGGCCTCTCACTGCTGTGGCCTCTCCTGTCGTGGAGCACAGGCTCCGGACGTGCAGGCTCAGCGGCCATGGCTCACGGGCCCAGCCGCTCCACGGCATGTGGGATCCTCCCGGACTGGGGCACGAACCCGCGTCCCCTGCATCGGCAGGCGGACCCTCAACCACTGCGCCACCAGGGAAGCCCTCTTTTTCTGTTTTCTGTTTGTTCTGAATATACATATATATGAAATATGGTTATATGGACTTGTAGTTTGTATGTCTTTTTAATTTCTTTTTTAGTAATTAATTCTTAGTGTATTTTATAAAAGCAAGGGTCTGCAACAAATCTGAAATTTTTAAAAAAGTCCTTTACCCCGAATAATTTTAGAATTACTGGCATAGAAGATGTGACACCAAGGAAATAATGTTATGGTAAAGTTAGTAAGAGACCAAGAGACAAAGCAGTTGATGAAGTAATGTATCCTCGTAGTGTCATTTTCCTATGAGAGGATTTTCAATAGAAGATAAGTGCTCTCACTTCTTTTTCAGGGAGTCTGACCAAAGAAAGGACACAGACCTTGCACGAATTTGTACTACTTTTTGCTGTGTTTGATGAAGGTTAGTGAGCTGCAGTCTGAATTTTGGTCTCCTGAAAGAAATGAAATATATTAATTTAATGTGGTACTTGAGCATGAGGGCTGTTAATGTCCAGAGGAAGTGATTACAGAAAGATCATAAACGACGTTATCATTCAGGAATGATGCAGACAGGGATGAAAATGAATTCCAAGGAAAAAATGTAAGCTGAGTTCCACTGGCAGCTATGAAGTAAGAAGATAGAGTAGCTGGGTAACCTTGTCCCTCTTATTAAATCCATCAACAAAGACTTTTTGCTTTACTTTCTCTTTTTTTTTCCGGTTTGAAGCAAAGGAAAGTTTTATTCTTTGTGCAAAGAACAGAGAAGTGCGAGCTTGGACTCTAGAGCAAACGCCCTTCCGACAGGCCGTAGGCGGGGCTGCTTTATAGGGACGAGGGAAGGGGCGGAGCTCTCCCAGCGGCGCAGCTGCAGACTGCAGTGCGTGCACAGCGTCTCTGCACACGGCCTGCTGCGGCTGTCTGGCCTTGAGCGTCGTGGGCAGCTTCTGCTCCCAGCGGCGGAGCTGAGTCAAACCAGCAGGTGACGTGTCAAACCAGGAGGTCTGGTGTGAAGGGCTAGGGGCAAGACCTGTACCCGCGACAACGTTTCATGTATGTAATTTTGTTTTGTTTGGTTGTTTGTTAGTTTTGGTTAAACGTGGGAGACATTTATTTACTTTCCCACATCGCCAATCATGGATACGAGTGGCTAAGGTTTCTATCTCCTCAGGAAAACACAGCCCAATTGAGTGACTATCACATCCTTTGGAGAATTTCAGTCTTTGGTCACAGCATTTAAGAGCTCCTAGTTTTGGTCCCACAAGCCCTTTTTGAAGTGACTTATTGCTTTACTTTCTAAATGCCCCCTGTTATCTTTTAAAGAAATGTTTACTAAAAATCATATATATTTAAGGTGTACATCATGATGATTTTAGATAAACAGATACAGATAGAGAAATGATTACTACAGTCAAACTAACATATCTGCTCACAGAGTTGTTTCCTGTGTGTGGTGAGAGCCCCCGAAATCTGCCCCTTAGCATATCTCCAGTGCTCAGTGTAGTATGATTAAGTATAGTCATCACACTGCACATCTTAAAACCGAAAGCTTGTACCATTTGACCAACATTTCCCCGTTTCCCCAGACCCTGGCAGCCCCCCTCGTGTTCTGTGTTTCTATGAGTATACTTTTTCTTATCTTCATCTCTTACTTTTAAGTAACTTGGGCAAGTTACTTAACCCCTCCGTGTCTCAGTTTTATCCAGTTGAAAAGTGAAATAATAAGTACTATTTCATAGGATGGTTGTAAGGATTAAGCGGGTGATTTCGTCCTCGTCACCGTCATGATCACCTTCTGAAGTGAGACCCCCCCATCGTCTCTCTCCTGACTAGTCTCCTTGTCTTTTTGTGCCCCCTGACACTTCATTGTTACTATAGCAGCCAAAGGGAGCCTACCGAAATGTGAATCTGATCTTGTCACCCCAGCCCTTAAAATCCTTCAATTTTACATCAAGGCAAAATGTAAATGTCTTAACACACTGATACATGACCTAGTCTTTGACGACCTGTCTAGCCTCATTGTGCTTCTCTTCCTGCCTCACCGTTCATCACCGTTCAAGTTGCAGCCACACCGTACACGTTTTGTGTAACACCCAAAACACGCCATGCTTTTTCTTGTATCCGGACCTTTGCTTATGCTGTTGCTTCTGCCTGGAAAGCCTGTCTCCAGCTTCACACCAAGTTTCTCCTCCTTCTGGTCCAGGTTAGTTGCCTCTTTATATATTTCCACAGCACCTTGAGCTTCCTCCTTATGACACTAAATCATCATTGCTGGCTTTATTTAATATTTATCTTCTTTGACCTTGTATTCCTTTCTCTTCAGGCAAAGTGAGGTTCCTTCTCCTCTCTGCTCCCATAATAGCCTGTTCTTATCTCTCTTACATCACTCTTCACTCTGTATTATAATTGTCTGCTTCTCTGTCTATTCGAGCTAAATTGTAAGCGCCTAGAAGGTAGAGGCTGTGTCTTCTTTGTCATCAGTGCCTAGTGCTCAGCAGTGTTCAGTAAATATGTTTAACTGAATGAACAAATGAGTGGATCAAGGGATAAATGAACTTATGAGAGTTCCCCAAAGGCTGGGTGCCTCAGAAAGGTTCAGTCCTTTGCACAAGGAGCTGCTAATAATAATATTTATAGTGCCTTTCACTCTTGTTAATTCCAGGGATGAGGTTGGAAAGCTTTTGGGTTCTTGGGCTTTCATTATTGCAAACTGAATGAAGCAGTTAGGACAGGGACAGGTACTGGCAGCCTTTTCCTAGGATGCTTTTCATGTGCCTCCTTTTAAATAAGTCAGCTAATGAATAGAATGAAATCATCATGGTGCAAATTAACCGATATTCTCCCTTCCACTAGTTATCATCTGTCATTATTCCTTTCCAAGTAGTGTCATGGATAAATATAGGGAGAGATCATTACTTTGAGCGAGAAATAGCTGCCTTTTGGTAACTGTCTTCTCCCTTTTTCTTACTGACTTTGAGGGCAAATCATCTGTGCCTACTGTGCTGACATGAGACAGACACTTAGCTGGCCCTCTATTCGCATCCTCTCTCAACAGGGAAAAGTTGGCACTCAGGAAAAAATGAGTCCTTGACACAGGCTGTGGACCCTGCATCTGCAATGCACACAATCAATGGCTATATAAACAGGTCTCTGCCAGGTATGTACAGCCTGCTCAAGAATCCTCAAGAGCTTCTGCATTCACCACAGAGCTCTCTTCTCCAGTTCTCCTCAGTTATCTGAAAATTAAGGTTTCTTTTGCTTAAATGTAAATGGGCATCCAAGGATGAACAGATATTTAAGGAAAGCCTGAAACACAAAGACAATATGCAAAGATAAACAAAAGTAGTATGCCTTGCCTTATCATCCGTTCCATCTGGATGTTCCTGAGTTACATCCTTTTATAATAAATATAATAAACAGGTTTCTAGTAAGTAAAAAAAAAGTAATAATAGGATTATATGAAAAAGAAACAATCAAAACAAGAATATGCTCACAAAATTAGGAATATGATTGTCAAAATACAAACTTAATAGAAAGTGGTATAAAGCAAACCTCCCAGAAAGCAAAAGAAAAAGAGATTTTTAAAATCAAAGAAATGATAGAATGAAGTGTTAAAAAAAGAAAAGAGTTGAGTCTTTTATATAAAAATTTCCCAGCAGGATAAATAAAAAAGTATCCCCACACAAAATTAGGTTTGTGGAATTTCAAAGAACAAAGAGAAGATATATAAGCTTCCCCTGGGAGAAACAGGTCACATACAAAGGCATGAGAATTAGACTGGCAATGTAATAAACCAATACCTTAAAAGTTCTAAAGGAAAAGTTATTTTCAACCTAGAATTCATAGCCAAACTATAACTTAACTTTGGGGGAAGAATAAAGACATTTTCAGAAATGGTAGCCCTTAGAAGCCACTGAATATGTGCAACAATAAAACCAGAGAGTAAACCAAGAAAGAGGAAGTTGGAAAATTCAGACACCCAAGAAAATAATGAAGGACGAGGAAGGATATTTTCTTAACTCTTTTCTATATTTTTCAAGAATTCTATAATTAATATGCATGATTTCAGAATTAGAAAAGAAATTAACTTTCAAAACATGCAAGTCCCTGCTCTCACATATCAAGTTAATTAACCTCTCTGGGCATCAGTTTCCTCGCCTCTAAGTGAGGGATGGTAACTATAGTTTCTACATTCGTAGGGTTATTGGGAGTTAAAACTTGTAAAATACTTTGGACAGTGCTTGATGTTACACAAGTGCTCAGTAAACATTACTGTTATTAGTTATATTGCCATCATTGACGTTAGATTGGATGTGAGAAGTGAGAGTGGGGACAAGAATAACTCTCACTTGCATAATTGAATTCAGGATGGTACCATTCACTGAAATAAAGAAGTCTGGAATAAGGTGAGGTGATAAAGATTGAAAATTTGGTTTTGTACCTGTGGGTTTTATGAGATATCCATGTGAAGATATTGAGAAGGTATCAGTCTGTATCAGTCTGGAGTTAATACCATGAGAATGAATGATATTATTCAGGGAGAAAATTTGATTAACGAGAGAATAAGGCCTAGGGATGAGCCCTGGAGTGGTCCATCATTTAATGGATGGGTAAAGAAGGAGCAGTCACAAAATGAGACAGAAGAAGGAGCAGTCTAAGCCTTAGGGGAACAAAACTCTGTTGAAACAGAGGCCAGGGGAGGAGAGAATTTCCAGAAGAAATGAATGGTCAACAGATGCAGATGAAGACTGAAAAATACCCATTGGATTTAGCAGCATGATAGTCATTGATAATTTGGCAAGAGCTGTTAGTTTGACAGTACCCCAGTGTCCTTGGAAAGTTTGGTTCCAAGTCAAGATAATAAAATTTGTAAGGACAATTTGTTCATCCTATCCTAGAAAGTGTTTTCCATTTCAAATTCTCTACTTCTTGCTTATAGCTGTGTTATTCTTACTTTACAGGTCTGATTGGATGTCATAAGAAATCAGTCTATTGGCATGTGATTGGGATGGGCACCACCCCTGAAGTGCACTCAGTTTTCCTTGAAGGGCACACATTTCTTGTGAGGAACCATCGCCAGGCTTCTTTGGAGATCTCACCAATAACACTCCTTACTGCTCAGACACTCCTGATGGACCTTGGCCAGTTTCTACTGTTTTGTCATATCTCTTCCCACCAACATGGTAATGTCTGTGGATCTTAAAAATGAGTATTATAAATATCCAGCTCTTCTTTTAATGGAATTTACTGTCCACTGTCCAGTATAGGATTATGTTAGTTAGCCCTCAACTGAGATTCCCTAGTTGCCAGTTTTCAGAGCAAATAGTTCACCTTGAGTGTCAGAGGGCTTGATTATTAGTAGTACCTGTGAATGTACTGGTGAATCTACCTGTGATATAGGGAGGGGAAAATGAGGTGGCAAGAGTGAGGAGGACAGTGTATCATTGTTTTCCCAGCCTGATCACATTAAATAGGCTTCAGTACTATGGAGAGAGGGATTTTGGGTCATAGCTGAAGAGATGTTTTATGAGAAATTTAGGGAAAAGGAAAAAAGTACACTGTCTAGGTTATAATCATAAGGGCTCCAGGATATCAGTAGTGATGCCCAGAGCATTATATAGCAAATACAAATGGATATTCTGAGCAAATGAGTGAGTCTTGAAAAAGGGGTAAAACATATATTGGAGGAGAGTCAGGCAGAAGGGAAATGGTGAGTGCAAAGACCACAGGAAGAAACCAGAAAGTACCAGATAATGGGGAAGGTAATACATATAGGACAATGGCAAGAAAGGATATTGGTGTGGAGAAGGGAACACTTAAGAGAAGGCCTTGAAGGCCTAACAAGAAAGAACAAAGTCATAAGAGTTAAGGCAAGAAAGTCTCATTGGAACCTGACATTCGTTTGTCTGACTCCAGATGGTATGGAAGCTTATGTCACAGTAGATAGCTGCCCAGAAGAACCCCGCAAATGGATGAAGAGTAATGAAGAAGAAAATTATGATTTTTATGACTCTGACATGGATGTGGTCAGATTTGATGGTGACAGCGCTCCTCCCTTTATCCAAATCCGCTCAGTTGCGAAGAAGCATCCTAAAACCTGGGTCCACTACATTGCTGCTGAAGAGGACGACTGGGACTATGCTCCCTCAGTCCTTACCTCCAATGACAGGCAAGTACCTTTTGACTCTTGGTGCTATCTCTTCCCCATAATCAAAAATTCTTCCCAGTTATTCAAAACAACAAATCCTTAAGCCATGTTTAAGGTTAGGTACAGGTATAGAATCAAATGGCAAGGGCATTAATATGTTTGGTAAATTAACATAGCTAAACATCAGGGATGCTTATATTTTTCTCACTCCTTTCCTTGATTAAATCATATGAGCTATTTTAGAGTGGATTTTAGCAACCTGTCCTTTACCTAGAATTCTCCATTCCAACCTCTCATCTTTTTGTGTCTCACACAGAAGTTATAAAAGTCTGTATTTGAACAATGGTCCTCAGCGGATTGGTAGGAAGTACAAAAAAGTCCGATTTATAGCTTACACAGATGAAACATTTAAGACTCGTGAAGCTATTCAGTATGAATCAGGAATCCTGGGACCTTTACTTTATGGAGAAGTTGGAGACACACTTTTGGTAAGTTGAGGAAAAGATATAAGGTTGGGTAAGAAGACAAAGTCTGGAGGGTTTTGAGTTTTTTAAAACTTCATAATTCAGCCTTGTCTCCAATGGGCAGGATCTTTTAAAAATTATAAATGTTACACAAATGTGGATTATAAATTTGTTTTAAAATATTATAGAACAAAATATTTAATGCCACCCATTAAACCTGACACTCCTTTGAAATACTCATTGCTTAGACTTTCATACATATCCTTCTACAACTTTTAGAAGGATTTTACATTTGACTTGTAAGGAAAAGAACAAGAAGAATATGTGACAGAGAGTAGATATAGCCCACAAAGCCTAGAGCATTTACTATCTGTCCCTTTCCAGAAAATGTTTCCTGACCCTTGATATAGCATATTAACAATACTTATGCTTCAAATAACAGTGGCTTTAAAAAATAGGGAGTTATGTTTTCACAATCAATTTAGAGATAGATAGATGGCATGTCAACGGTAAAAAAATGCACAACCTAAAAGTTGAGAGTTATGTTTTATTTGGCGGACATTCTTAGGACTTCAAGCCCAGGAGACAGTGTCTCAAGTAACCCTGAGAGAACTGCTCCAAGGAGGCAAGGGGGGAGCCAGGGTATATAGGAGTTTTGCAACAAATGGCAGGTAGTAGGAACAAAAGATTACTGCTAATTAAAGAAAACCAGGTATCCCGAGTTAAGGAATTTAGTACTTTTCTATGTATGGGAAGATGCAAGAATCTAGGCTTATTGAAATCATTCCTTTGAACTGCACCTCAGCTATCTGTATCCTGTGCTTTCTCATCCTGCGTTTCCTTAAGCTGCACCATTGGGTGTGGCTGCAGTCTGATGACTGCTAGACAGCCGGGCATTCTTTGTTTCCTCTCCTGAGTTACCTCAGGGCTCACTGATGGCTGCGGCATCCTTTGTTTACTGATATGGCAGGCAGGTTCTTAACATGGCTATATTTTGCTTATATATTTGTAAAAGGTTTTATGCATTATAAATATTAACACATTGTTATTTGTCTTTCAAATATTTTTCTCAGTCTGTCACTTGTACTTTAACTCCTTTGTGATGTCTTTTGTCCTATAAAAATTTTCAGTCTTTATGTAGTCAAGATCTTTTCTCAATCTTTAAGTTTATATTTTTCTGGATATTTTTCATTTATGTTTTCTGCCTAGGAACATCTTCACTACCTCTAAGAGATTATAAATATGGTCTACTATATTTTCTTGTTTTACATTTACATTTTTATTTTTACAATAAGCATTTTAATTGCTCTGGAAGTTACTTTTGGGTATAGAGCATCGTGTCAAATAGGGATTTCCCCAAGTGACAGCCAATTGGTCCAATCAATCCTTTCTTCACTAATTCTAAAATGCCTTTTTTATTATATACTAAAATGATAAAATCTGTTCTGTTTAACTGATCTGTTACCACACTGTTTTAATGACTGCAACCTTGTGATGTGTTTTGATATTTGTAGGGCATGTCTACCTTCATTTTACTTCTTTAAAATTTTAATTAACTATTAACGTACAGTTTTTCTTCATGAATTTTATTTACCTATTTTTGAATTAGCCAGTACAAATAACTCAAAAGGCAAAAAAGATTATGCAAGAAAAAGCAAGCTTTCCTTCCTCCCAGACTTCCAGTCCCATAGTCTGACCAGCTATCGTTGCTCTCAGTTTTTTATATCCCCTTTCAGAAACAAGTGTATGTGCACATATTTCACACAAAAATAGAAGCACTATGTAGATTTTAACAATATATCTTGGATATCATTTCATATCAGTATATGTAGGTCTACCTCATTCTTTCATGTTTGTAAGCTATGCTCTTGTATATGCTGAATCCTATAAGGCTTTTCTGTTAATGTGAGAACTTGAGGACTATTTTTTACTTTTTATATGGAAATTATCAAACATACCCAGAAGTAGAAAGAATAGTAAAATAAACTTCTTTGAACCCATCACTCAGCTTCAACAGTTATCAACAAATGGCTAATTTCATTTTGTCTATAAACTAACTAGGCCTAACAGACATCTACAGACCAGGCCACCCAACTCCAATAGAATATATATTCTTCTCAAATGCACAGGAAACATTCTCCAGGATAGATTATACATTAGGCCACAAACCAAGTCTCAAAAATTTTAAAGAAAACTATAGTTCAAAATTCCTTGTGAATATAGATGCAAAAATCCTCCACGTTATTAAGCCAGATCTAGCAACATTTTAAAAAGATCATATACTATAATCAAGTGAGATTTATCTCAGGAATGTAGGGATGGTTCAACATATGAAAATTAATGCAATACAACATATTACTTGAATAAAGGACAAAAGCACATGATCATGTAATATGTGAAGAAAAAGGGCTTGACAAACTCCATTACCCATTCGTGATAGAAAAAACTCAGTGAACTAGCAACACAATGCAAGGTCCTTAACTTGATGAAGAACATCTAAGAAAAACGTATAATACGCTGAAAGACTAAATGTTTTCCCCCTGAGATTAGGAACAAGTTAAGATGTCCACTCTTGGCGGGGCGGGGGCAGGGGCAGCAGCTCCGGGGGCGCCGAGGCCCCACTCGCCCCATCACGCCGTTGCTGCCCAGACGCCGTGGCCCCCCGTCCAACCCCGCTGCACCTGCGGAGACTCGGCAAAGTGCCGGGTGGGCACGGGGCAGTCTCCACGTCCTCGAATCTGCCCTTTCAGTTGTTTTCTTGACGTGACCTTAAGTCACCCAGAACTAACTGGGACGCCCGGTCCAGCGGTCGAAGGGGAACCGGAGGGTCTCTGCCTGACCGAAATGGTAACCTGGCAGCAGGGGAAGCTGGCGAGAGGCTCTAGAAGTTGCCTGAGAACTTTGTGCCATCGGCAGCTCCTGCCTAAAATCGTCGGGAGCTGCTAAAATTGTCTTTAGGAAGGCTGGCAGCCAAGTTTGACACCCCAGCGTTCCATACAAGGATAGACGGTGACTTGGGAGGTAATTTCCACATCCTGCTATTTGTGTTCAGGGTCGAGGCTTATGGACGACACGAAGGGAAGACAAGGGAAGGACGATGGATGCGAACATGTCCACGGAAGCATTGCCCCAGCTCTGAACTGGGTCGGCCTACTGTTGGCATCGCAGCAAAGGGTCAAGGCCAGGCCAGGCCTGCAGAGGGTGCCTCCTAACTTCACTGTTGACCCCAAGTGCAGACTGTCCTACAAACGGGTTAGAAAGGATGATTTGGGTTTCTAGTCATTAGAAGTTTTTTGAGGTTTCTGTTTAAAATTTTAAAAGAGATTTAGAAACACGAGGCATATTTTGGAGGGAAAGCAGATGAAAGAAAAGCGTTTTCCTTCTGCGTGAAAACCTAAGTATAAAGGTATGGCTTATACTAGGTGGGCATTCCCACCTACAAGGGTCAAATTCAGAGTAAAATTGAAGAGTGTTTGAAAATCAACTCAATCAATGCCAAGTATGGAGGATGCAAAGACAAACTGGACAATGTCTTTTTTCATAAGAAGTGTACAATTTAGTAAGGAAAAAAGAGAACAGGACTTGTGGAGAGGACATATTTCAAGAAGAGTGAATGCGATATGTAGTCTGGTTTGGCAAGAAAATAATGCTGCTGTAGAAGGGCGTGGTGAGTGATAAGCTCAATGGATGCGGTTAAAGATGTTGTGAAAGGCCCTACATACTCAGCTGGTTTTGAACACAATTGAACAGATGAGGAACCCTTGATAAGAAAATATAGGAGTGTGGACTTCCCTGGTGGTGCAGTGGTTAAGAATCCGCCTGCCAATGCAGGGGACACGGGTTCGAGCCCTGGCTCAGGAAGATCCCACAAGCCACGGAGCAACTAAGCCCGTGCGCCACAACTACTGAGCCTACATGCGGCAACTACTGAAGCCCGTGTGCCTAGAGCCCGTGCTCTGCAACAAGAGAAGCCACCACAATGAGAAGCCCATGCACTGCAACGAAGAGTAGCCCCCACTCGCCGCAACTAGAGAAAGCCCAGGCACAGCAATGAAGACCCAACGCAGCCCAAAATAAATTAATTAATAACTTAAAAAAATAAGAAATAACAGATAAGTTATGCCAAGGTCCATAGAATATCATCTACCTGAACCAAAATCTGTCCACACATCTTAAAAAAAAAACCATGAGGTGTACAAGGAGTACAAATAAAGTTACACATGATTCATACGATACTAGGAAATGGAGGGTACCACAAACATCAAATTACCAGAAAATTGCTAAGTAGCAAACTCCAGCAAGAGCAACCTTCCTCCACTGCTGCAAGACTCTAGACTGATACTGGAGTTAGAAGAAAAGGCTTCTATTTTATTTTTGTATTGCAATATAGTTGATATACAATATTATGTTAGCTTTAGCTGTGCTACATAGTTATTTGATATTTGCATACATTATGAAATGTTCACCACAGTAAGTCTAGTAACCATCTGTCTCCATACAGATTTATTGCAATGTTATTACTTAGGCTGTATATGACATCTCCATGGCATATTTCTTATTTAAGTGGAGGTTTGTACCTCTTAACCCCCTTCACCTATTTTGCCCTTCCACCACCCTCCCCTCTGACAACCGTTGGCTTGTTTTCTGTATGTGTTGTGTCTGTTTTGTTTGTTTTGTATTTTAGATTCAACATATAACTGAGATCATACAGTAAAAAAAAAAAAGGATGTCCACTCTTGTTACTTTTATTTAATACTGAACTGGAAGCCAATGCAATAAGGCAAAAAATAAAAAGGAATTAGATGCATTTGGATTGGAAAGAAAGAAATAATACTGTCTTTATTTGCTGATGATATGATCTTTTATGCAGAAAATCCTAAGGCATCTACTAAAAAGCTATTAGAACTAATAAACAAGTACAGCAAGTTTGCAAGATTCAAGATCAATACTAAAAAATAAGTTGTATTTCTATACACTTCAATGAAAAATCTGCAAATGAAATTAAGAAAACAGTTTCATTCATGATAACATAAAAAAAGAATGAAATAACTTGGGGAAAATGTAACAAAAAAGGTGCAACACTTGTACAGTGAAAACAACTAATTGTTACTGAGATAATTTTTTAAATATCTAAATAAATGGAAAAACATATATTTATGGATTGGAAGAGTCACTTACTGTTAAGACTCTTCCAAATTTGTCTATAGATACAAATTAAATCCCTATCAAAATCCCAACTGCCTTTTTTGCAGAAATTGACAAGCTGATCCTAAAATACAGATGGAATTGCATAGGACCCTTCATAAACAAATGAATCTTGGGGGAAAACAAACAACAGAGTTTGAGGACTCACACATCAATTTCAAAAATTACCACAAACTATAGTAATCATGACAGTGTGGTACTGGCATAAGGATA
Source organism: Aethalodelphis obliquidens (assembly GCF_003676395.1). Taxonomy (NCBI): domain Eukaryota; kingdom Metazoa; phylum Chordata; class Mammalia; order Artiodactyla; family Delphinidae; genus Aethalodelphis; species Aethalodelphis obliquidens. The sequence goes on along the minus strand of NW_020838080.1, from coordinate 215,277 downwards.
GATATATAGATCAATGGAAGACAATTGAGAGTCCAGAAATAAACCTACATATCTATGAACACTTGACTTATTTTTTTCATTGAAGTATAGTTGATTTACAGTATTGTGTTAGTTTCAAGTGTACAGCATGGTGATTCTGTATTTTTGCAGATTATACTCCATTATAGGTTATTATAAATATTGGGTATAATTCCCTGTGCTATACAGTATATCCTTGTTGCTTATCTATTTTATGTATAGTAGTTTGTATCTGTTAATCTCATACTCCTAATTTGACACCCCCTCGTTTTCCCTTTGGTAACTATAGGTTCGTTTTCTATGTCTGTGTGTCTGTTTCTGTTTTGTAAATAAGCTCATTTGTATCATTTTTTTAGATTCCACATGTAAGTGATATCATATGAAATTAGTCTCTCTTTGACTTACTTTACTTAGTATGATAATTTCTGGGTCCATCCATGTTGCTGCAAATGGCATTATTTTGTTCTTTTTTATGGCTGAGTAGTATTCCATTGTATATATATGCAATGTCTTCTTTATCCATTCATCTGTAGATGGACATTTAGGTTGCTTCCATGTCTTGGCTATTGTAAATAGTGCTGCTATGAACATAGGGGTACATGTATCTTGTAGAATTAGAGTTTTCATCTTTTCTGGATATATGCCTAGGAGTGGGATTGCTGGATCATATGGTAGCTCTATTTTTAGTTTTTTCAAAGGAACCTCCATACTGTTTTCCACAGTGACTGCAACAATTTATATTCCCACCAGCAGTGTAGGAGGTGAACACTTGACTTTTCACAAATGTCCTAAGACCAATCAATGGGGAAAGAATAGTATTTTTAACAAATAGTACTCGGACAACTGGATACCCACATGAAAAAGAAAGAAGTTTGACCCCTTCCTTATACCATACACAAATTGAAGGTGGATCAAAGATATAAATGTTAGAGCTAAAACTAAAACCCTTAGAAGAATATACAGGAGTAAATCTTTGTGACCTTGGATTATACAATGGTTTCTTAGATATGACATCAAAAGCAGCAAGCAACAAAAGATAAAATAGATTGGACTTCATCACAATTAAAAACTTTTGTGCCTCAAAGGATACCAACCAGAAAGTGAAAAGACAACCCATGGAATGGGAGAAAATAATTGCAAATCATATATCTGATGAGGGAATAGTATCCAGAATTTATAAAGGACTCTTACTCAGTAATAAAAAAAACTCAATAATAAAAAGGCAAATAGGGACTTCCCTGGTGGTCCAGTGGGTAAGGCTCTGTGCTCCCAATACAGGGGGCCTGGGTTCGAACTCTGGTCGGGGAAGTAGATCCCGCATGCATGCCACAACTAAGTAGTCCGCATGCCACAACTAAAGATCCCGCATGCTGCAATGAATATCCCACGTGCCGCAACTAAGACCTGGCACAGCCAAAACAAACAAATAAATAAATGTTTTAAAAATAAATTAAAAAGGCAAATAATCCAACTGAAAAATAAGCAAAGGATTTGTATAGACGCTTCTCCAGGGATGATATATAAAGGAGTGACCAATACGCACATGAAAAGATGCTGAACATTATTAGCTATTGGGGAAATGCAAATCAAAATCGCAATGAGATACCATTTCACACCCACTAAAATAGCTATAATCAACAAGACAGATAATAACAAGCGTTGGTGAGGATGCAGAGAAATTGGAAGCTTCATAAACTACTGATGGGAATGTAAAAATTTGCAGCCACTTTGGAAAACAGTTTATCCATTCCTCAGAATGTTAAAAATGGAATTACCATGTGATCCAGCAATTTCTTCTAGGCATATACTCAAGAGAAAGGAAAACATAGGTCCACACAAAGACTTGTATGTGAATGTTCATAGCAGCACTATTCATAATAGCCCCAAATTGGAAGCCATTCAAATGTTCACCAATTGGTGAATGAATAAACAAAATGTAGTGTACCCATATAATTGGAACACTAGTCAGCAATTAAAAGAAATGAACTACTCATACATGATACAACATGGATAAAACTCAAAACATTATGATAAGTTAAAGAAGCCAAGCAAAAAAGACGTATTACATGATTTAATTTATGTGAAATATCTTAAAAAGGCCAACTTATAAAGCAGAAAGCATATTAGCAGCTCAGGACTCCAACTGTGTGTGTTCCACTAAACCAGTCAGAAAGTGCCTCACCTTTAATGACCCAGCATCAGCAATCACACAGCATCTCATGGCATAATCTGAGTAAAAGCAGTCAAAGTCCACCCAGAATCAAGGAGAGGGAAACTTTGGCCTACCTCTTGTTGGGAGGAGTGTCGAAGAATTTGGGAACCATGTTTGAAAACTGCCACATAAATTGACAGCTTGCTTCTCAAAAGCAACAAAGGAAGCCAGAAGACAATGAAATTATGTCTTTAATGTGTTGAAAGAAAATCGCTATCAACCTAGCAAGAATTACCATTTTATTGGCAATTTATACCAATATTCAAGGAATATATAATTTTATATTAAAATTTTAAATGTAGAGTATAAGAAAAAAGTAAAGACCCACCAGTTCTTTATTAGGCTAGCATAGCCTTAGTTGTAAACCTGAGCAGGACAGTATGAGAAAGGAAAATTAAAATTACAGACCAATTGCATTATAAACATGGATTCAAAAAATCCTAAACAAAAATTAATAAACCCAATGGAGCAATATATTAAAAAGATAATACATTATGACCTGGTTGATTTATCGGAGGAGTACTAGATGAATTTAACATTAGAAAATCAAATATGGTAATCCATCATATTAACACATAAAAGGGTAAAATATAATTTGAAAATCTCAATAGTTTCATACAAATATTTATCAAAGTTCAACATCCATCCATAATAAAAAGTCATAGGAAATTGAGATCACAAGGGACATCCTTATCCTGATAAATATCTGAAGAAAATCTATAGGCACCAATCATACTTGGTGGTGAAACTGAGAAATCCTTCTGTTTAAGATCAGATCAGGACAAGAAACAGTAACAAGTATCACAACCTCTATTTAATATTTTACTAGAAATCCTAGCCAGTATTCTTAGGAGAAAAAAAGTTTTAAGATTGGAAATGAATAAACAAAACTGTTATTATTTGAAGATTAAGTAACTGAATGACAGTGGGAGCTATATTTGTCATTGTTGAAGAGGGTAATTATAAATAAACAAAAAGGAAAGGCTAGAATAAATCATGTGATACTGGATTACAGTTGGAGACATTACTATGAGTTCATGTTCGCCAAATATAGATACAGATGGATGCATACAGAAATAATTACATATGTGTGTGTATGTTTAGGTTAGTATGTTTCCTAGCGCTGTCCACTGAGAGGATCTAGAAGCAATGACATCCCAGTAGCAATGAGCACACCCAGATCTTGGTTTCTAATACCATTCTCTGATGAAAGGAACCAAGGCCATTTGGAGAATGGATGATTCTAGGGCTGGGCCAGGGAAAACATAAGATGAGCCTGGAGAATCTTGTGGTTCCAAAAAGTAAGAAAGTGCTCAAAAAATAAAAGGATGGGACAATGTTAAAGAAATATAGGAGCTTCTAACAGCCAAGCTGGAAGAATATGAGCAATAAAATAAATAAAGTATAACATAAATATCCACTGCACCACCAGGGAAGCCCAGAAGTTGGTTTTTTATCTTCATATCATAGAACCTCAGGCATAGAGCCCAGCTGATATGTTCAGAGTTCTTAATGCTGCTTCCATGTTATCACTCTTCTATCCTACTTCTCTTTTAAAGGTCGTGCAATCAGACAATTCCAACTGCCACCCTTGCTTAATGCTGTAATCAGCAGTCCTTCTGGTCATGCCTGCGCATCCGGTGAAGATTTTATCACTTGAACCAGTTTTCCCTTCCACTGTTGGGGAATTCAGGGCCCAAATGGTGGGAAAGGCTGAGGGGAAGCAGTACCCTCAGCAGACATCCAAATTTCAATTACTAATGTCAGAAGGTGCAAGGAATTCTTCCTGAAGTGATTAAAATAATTTTAAATAAATGGAAAGGAACCTTTAGTGAGAAACCTAAGTAGCTGTCTGAGCAATTTTATGAAAAGAACAAACATTTTGAGCTTTATCTAGGCTCAAAGCCCCATACTATAGATACAAGGCAGCTTTTTTCTGGAGGTAGGCCACACTTTTCTTGTTGATCCTAATTGTCTTGTACCTAATCTTATATCTCATTTATACTTTCAGATTATATTTAAGAATAAAGCAAGCCGACCATATAACATCTACCCTCATGGAATCACTGATGTCAGTCCTTTGCACCCAGGGAGATTTCCAAAAGGTAAGTGTTACCTCAATTTTATAGGTCTTCCTTACCTGTAGGTACAGATGAGGGCACAGCCGCAATAACAACTAAAACCACGCACATTTATCACCCCACCATCCTTATTCTCTTAAGTTTTATTTTATTTGAAAATATGTCTTTATTTTGCCTTCGCTTTTGAAGGATAATTTTGCTGGACATAGAATTCTGGGTTGAGAGGGTTTCTTTTTCCTTTTAGCACATTCAAAATATTGTTTTACTATCTTCTTGCCTTTATAATAGCTAAATTCTATTCCGTCATTCTTCCCCTGTATGCCATTTTTCTCTGGCTGTGATTTTCTTCATATCTATCCTACTTGGGGTTCACTGATCTTCCTGTGAGTCACAATATTTGTATTTTTGTTTTTAATAGCCAGGCCTTTGTCCCCAAATGAAGTAATAAGTTGCACTTCTACTAGTCATGTATGAAAATATAATTTCCCACATCCTTGATAGCTAGAAGATAATAGTCTTTTAAAATCCTGCTAATCTGGTGGGTGAAAAGTGGTATTTCATTGTTGCTTTAATTTTACTTGGGGATGAACATTTATTTTATCAAAATAATACATGCTTAAAATATTGAAAGGCTGTAAGTTCCACTCCCTAGAGGCATCCATTTTTAAGCATTTCTGTTTTAGATTTTTGGTAGTTATCTCTATAGCTCTAAAAAAATCATTTATATGCTACTCCTTTGTTTTTCAGCTTTAGACATTATAGGTTTATTTTGTGTTAAATGAGGATTTAGCATTGTGCTTCTTCCATTCCATTTGTTTTAGACTTTCATCAGTGCTTTTAGTTCCTCAACTGGCTATCATTAGAATTGAAAAAAACATGCTAAATACCTACGTTTTGTATACATTAAGGTACTAACAACAGTTTCCCACTTCTTCTCCTCTATTCTTCCATTCCCCCACTGCTGCCAGCTATACCTTTACTTTTATAAAACTAAAGTTGATAACATTTACATTTTGCACTGTAATTTCAAATAACTCCTTGCTTTTTCTATATATTTATTCTAAACTTTCAAAGTCAAAAAGCCAGCATTTATATTATTTTAGTATGTTTCTTATTATAAGTATATGAGTTTACTGCAGGACTAGGTGATATGCTATGATTATTCTTTTGTCTACAGTTCCAATGATTTTACTGTTAAGGTCAAATGGATTATCCTTCTTTATTCTCTACCAGTAGTTCAAAATCATGGTAAATTTTAGTTTGCTTTATATTAGGACCATGCTGATCTTGGAATTTTTGTGTTTGTATTCCTGAAAAAAGACTTTTTTTTCTTTTTTTTTAATATTCTGTTGCAGTGGTTTTTTTAAAATACATTTATTTTATTTTTGGCTGCGTTGGGTCTTTGTTGCTGCACGCGGGCCCCCTCTAGTTGTGGTGAGCGGGGGCCACTTCTCATTGCAGTGTCTTCTCTTGTTGCGGAGCATGGGCTCTATGTGCACAGGCTTCAGTAGTTGTGGCTCGTGGGCTCTAGAGCGCAGGCCCAGCAGCTGCGGTGCACAGGCTTAGCTGCTCCGCGGCATGTGGGATCTTCCCGGACCAGGGCTCGAACCTGTGTCTCCCACATTGGCAGGTGGACTCCTAACCACTGTGCCACCAGGGAAGCCCCGACTTTCTTTTCTTTTATCAGGAGAAGAAATGTATGCCTTTTCAGCATATCCCTTAGGTCTTCCAGCTTCTTAATCGTGCTGTTTATTGGTATCTGATCCTTTTTTCTTCTAAAGATGTTCTTGTAGTTCACCAGCTGACTATTCTAATTTGGATTATATGCTTTCTAGGCCTGCTACAAAGCTGCCATCTTTGGATTTTTTTTTATTTGGACTTGTAGGCTAGTGTCATTACTGCTCCTATCTTGTACATTTCTGGTTTTTGATTTCTTTTGTTTTTCTGGAAGTATACCTTCAATATACTTCTGAATACATTTAGTATATAGGGGGAAAACTTTATGAGTCCTTTAGTATTATATGATGTATAGATAAGCTGGTTATAAATAATTTTCAATCCACTGTTTTCTGATACTCATTGTTGCTGATGAAAATTCTAATGCTAAATTGACTTGCAGTTCCTTTATGGGAGAAGGGCAATGTAACAGAATTCTGGGGAGATATTGAATGTGTACCCTGAAATTTGGAGGCATACGCAAATACAATTCCTGGTAACTTGCTTTTTATGTGGAAAACTCTGAAGGCTTTACTGCTTATAACTAGCAGATAAGAAGAGAGGGTAAGAGTGGAGCAGTCTGCCCTTCTGCTGTTTGACCTGGCTAGGATGCATGAGTTTTCTCCGTAAAAAGTAGATACTGTTGCAAGTAGCTGGCTTGCTCTCTTTTGAAGATACCCTGCCTAAGAAGGCAGCCTGACAGGGTGAGGGATGCCAGAAATAACAGGCTCTTGCATACATCACTAGACATAAGAAGAGCTGGGGAGGGAGGAGGGCTGCGGAAGGATAACTGAAGTAAGCATCTCTCATGTATACGGTGCTGAGGTCCCGAAGGTTACTCCAAGGAAACCATACATGTACCCTAGGAAAAGACCAGCATCTCAGCACCTGCCACACAGAAAGCATTGGTGACCAAACAGTGTAGTCAGAGAGAGAGCGCTCACACAGCAGGACCTACTAAGCAAAACTCTATTTGCCCTTTCCTCTAATACCCATCTACCCTCACTCCCTATTACGTTAACCCTGACCTATGGTTAGGGAATGGATATAGACTGGATCTTTAGGTATTAAACATACGCAAAAGTGAGTTTTAATTACTAAAATCAGACAGTTCTTGTCCTGAGGACCCTTTAGCCCAAGGGCAGATTTTAATTCTTGCTTCCATTCCTCACAGAGGCCAGATACCACAAGTCTTGATACCACATGTGAGTTAAAACTTCAATGTGCAGTCTTTCAGCATCTATTCAGGCCACTCTGGCTTTGTTGTGTCTTTCTTTTTGGCACTTGGGTTTTTTTTTTCTTCTTTATACATTTTCAGTTATGTATTTAAAATGTTTAAAAAAAATGTTTAAAAGTATTATTATCTATTATTTCTATTAGTGGGTAGACCTGCTCATTTCAACTCAAATTAACATGCTAGCAGAAATCTCCTGAACCCTTTTTTTTTTTTTTTTTTTTTTTTTTTTTTTTTTTGT
>NW_020838080.1:177732-207675 GCF_003676395.1 Aethalodelphis obliquidens | reverse complement strand
TTGTGGTACGCGGGCCTCTCACTGCTGTGGCCTCTCCGGTTGCGGAGCACAGGCTCCGGACGCGCAGGCTCAGCGGCCATGGCTCACGGGCCCAGCCGCTCCGCAGCATGTGGGATCCTCCCGGACCGGGGCACGAACCCGTGTCCCCTGCATCGGCAGGCGGACTCTCAACCACTGCGCCACCAGGGAAGCCCTCCTGAACCTATTTTTGTTGTAAAAAGTTGTGTGAATCTTAAACTTATAAGAGGTGCAAATTTAGTTTTCACTTATTGAGAAAATTTATATGTACATATACATTTGTAGAGCCATTGTAATAACGACACGATTACCAATGTGTGCCTTGTTATACTTCTAATCAAGCTATTTTGGGGTTTGGGTGTGGGTAGGTGTGAAACATTTGAAAGATATGCCCATTCTGCCAGGAGAGATATTCAAATATAAATGGACAGTGACTGTAGAAGATGGGCCAACTAAATCAGATCCTCGGTGCCTGACCCGATATTACTCAAGCTTCGTTAATCTAGAGAGAGATGTAGCTTCAGGACTCATTGGCCCTCTCCTCATCTGCTACAAAGAATCTGTAGATCAAAGAGGAAACCAGGTGAGCTCATCTCTTTCCAAGTGCTGGGTCTGAAGCTAAAATGGAATGATGACGCACATGAACTTGCAGATAGTATTTCCTATATTCTCTCAGTGTACATCCACCTAGAGCCTGCAGAAAATATAGTAGTCTGCACTATTGAGCAAAAAAAGAAATGAGCTGGGTTTCTCACTGCTTTTATTGAATTTGACTTTGGTGTAATAAACTTGCCTGCTGGATGGATAGGAGAGCCTGGGCCCTAGATTATTTCTATAATACTCATTCTCAGTCTAAAATTCCTCTCTCTGTAAGTGATCTTGCCCATTTTTACATGATCAATTACCACCTATTTTCAGATGACCCACAAATGTATACGATAGCTTAGACGTCACCCCTGGACGTCTCACTGTGGGAGATTCAAAGACACCTCAAAATGAACACATGTGCAGCATCTAGCATAGTGTGCGGTATTTTAGTAGGAGTTCAGTAAATATTTGTTGAGCAAAATTCAAGGCAATATGTAAAATATTTCAGAATATGGTTAGAATTTGGACCACTTCTGCCATTTTAGAAAAAATTAAATACTCTGAATTTAAAAAGCTTGATTCTTCACAAAAACTCATTGCTTGGCTGCAAAATAACTCATTGCCATATTGCTGAGGCTTGACTACATGTCCATTTGGTTATTTATGATATATAGGATTCCTACTAGTCTGAAAACATTTTATGAACTTTAATGCAGGTAAAACACGTGGCACACAAACCCAGAGAGGCATCAGTTTGGCCAAGTATCTTTCCTAATTTTTCCTAATTATAGTTTTCCATCAGTTTTTGGAAGAGGACTGAAATGTACCTATATTCTCCAATCTCCTCCCCTCAGCATTTTAATTTCTGTAGTAATAGTTTACACAAGATGAAATTTATACATATTAGTGAAGTTTATACATTAATTCTTAGCGGATTCAATTAGCAAGTGACTAACTCATAACTTCGGTTCATATACAAAGAGCTCCTCCCCCCCAAAAAACTTTCAACTTTGTAAACATAAAACCTAAAAGTGTTAGTGTTAATAAACATTTTATGGTTCATCTTAGCTTTGTTATTTTACTTCTATTTTGTATTTTTAATTTTTCACAGATTGGTAGTCTTGTGGAAGGGCATTTGCTAGATGAAAGTTTAGGGAAGGCATTCACCTTACTTGATTTGACTAAATTGTTTAAGAAAGACATTGAATAATCACTTGGGTCTTTAAAGAGTGAAAATTCTCTAATCTAAACATGGAGAGAATGAGGCTACAGACTCTCCCAAAACAATCAGCCAGCCTTGGGTCCAGAAGAAACTAAGTTTAATGGGTCCAGTTACCCTCTTGCTCTGAGGACACATTTGCTCTAAACATATACTCACTGCTCCCAGGCCCTGGGACATGCCATAATAGTGACCCTAGGGAGAAATGGCATTGAACCAGAGGATTGTAGATACATCATATGCATGCCATCACTTCCATCATAGACTGCTAATTTCTACCTGACAATACTAGTAGCATTTCTTTCTTCCTTTCATTCCATGTAATTAATAGATGATGTCAGACAAGAGAAATGTCATCCTGTTTTCTGTATTTGATGAGAATCAAAGCTGGTACCTCACAGAGAATATTCAGCGCTTCCTCCCCAATGCAGATGGAGTGCAGCCCCAGGATCCTGAGTTCCAAGTCTCCAACATCATGCACAGTAAGTAAAGCAGCACTTGAGTCCAGTGGGTAATGGATAAAGGGAAACTGAAGACACCAAATTGATGGGCAGTTAATTTATGTGCCACATAAGAGTCATATTTCCTTAAACATTATTACATATGAACATATGCAATTTTATATAAATGCATAAATATGATCATATAATGCATATATTTTCTTTTAGAAGGCATCAAATAGTCAGTGAAGTTTATTTTTAAAGGATAAATCAGACACACAGTTTTCATTTACCCAAACATACATAAGCCATCCTTAATATGAAATGTGCTCAATCAGTAAATTACACATGAAATACAAAGCGAATGCAATTTTACATTATGTAAAAAACTTGCCAGCTATAACAATTTAACAGTCAAATTAATCACGACATTGTACATTTAAAAAAAACCAACATCTTTTTTTTGCAGCTTTATTGAGGTATAATTGACAAATAAAAATTGTACATATTTGAAGTGTACAACATGATCTTTTTGATATTTATTTGGCTTCCCCTTCCCTCTTATCTTCCCTCCTCCTTCCATATTATACCTTTCCACTAATCATTTTGTGTCCAGTAGCCCATGTTAAAACATATTTTTCTATGATTATATAATAATATATAAACACATATACAGGGCTTCCCTGGTGGCACAGTGGTTGAGAGTCTGCCTGCCCATGCAGCGGACACGGGTTCGTGCCCCGGTCCGGGAGGATCCCACATGCCGCGGAGCGGCTGGGCCCGTGAGCCATGGTCACTGAGCCTGCGCGTCCGGAGCCTGTGCTCCGCAACGGGAGAGGCCACAACAGTGAGAGGCCCACACACCACAAAAAAAAAAACAAAAATAAAACAAAAACATATATGTTGTATTAGTCTGCTAGGCTTGCCATAACAGAGTCCCAGAGACTGGGTGGCTTCAACAGTAGACATTTATTTCCTCATAAGCCTAGAGGCCAGAAGTCCGAGATCAAGGTGTCAACAGGATTGGTTTCTTCTGAGGTCCCTCTCCTTGGCTTATAGGTGGTCTTTCCTTTGTGTGTGCACATGTCTGTGTACAAATTTCCTATTATAAGGACACGAATCATATAGGGTTAGGGCCACCCTAATGACCTCATTTTAAAGAATTACCTGTCTAAAGACCCTATCTCTGAATGCAGTCACATTCTGAGGTACTAGGGGTTAGAACCTTCAACATATGAATTTGGGTGGGAGCACATATGTGTATGTGTTTATATACACACACAAGTCAGAATGGTCAAAAATTTGATAAAAAATGTCAGTCTCATTACAGAGAAATGCAAAATAGAATACCATTGCGATAACAATTAATACCTGTCAGACTGGCAAAATTATAATATAATTATTACTAGTGGGCTTGTGAGTAAAAGAGTATTAGCATACAATGCTAGTGGATAGCTAGCACAGTCTTTTTGAAACCAATCTGATTGAAACCGTTAAAATTAAAAATATATGCATTTTGCAGTTCTGGTTCTGTTTAAGATGGAATCACCCTGTCTATCCTACTGAATGATAGTTAAGGATTGTTCCATACAAAATGCATGGAGCAGCTATCTGAGAACCCTGAAAAGTAGTTGGCAGCAGGTAAATTGGGGAAGGAAACTAGAAAGATTTAAAAGCATGCAGATTGGAAGTAAAGAACTAAAACTGAATATGACATGATTATCTACATAGAAAATCTCAAGATCACCACAAAAAAGCTCCTAGAACTAATAAGTGAGTTTAGTCTGATTGCAGAATACAAAGTTGACATACCAAAGTCAGTCATATCTCTATGTAACAATAGCCAACTATTGGAAACTTAAATTACAAAAATAATACCATTTATAATAGCTCAAAAAATGAAATACTTAGGCCTAAATCTAACAAAACATGCAGGATCTGTACACTGAAAATTAGAAAACACTGATGAAAGGAATTTTAAAAGACCTAAATAAGTGGAGAGACATGCAACATTCATGGATTGGAAGACTCAATAGAGTGAAGATGTCAGCTATTCCCAAATTGATCTATAGATATAATGCAATTCCTATTAAAATCCCAGGAGGATTTTTTTTGTTGGTAGGGAAAAGTATATTGTAAAATTTATATGGAAAGGGCTTCCCTGGTGGCGCAGTGGTTGAGAGTCCGCCTGCCGATGCAGGGGACACAGGTTCGTGCCCCGGTCTGGGAAGATCCCACATGCCGCGGAGCGGCTGCGCCCGTGGACCATGGCCGCTGAGCCTGCGCGTCTGGAGCCTGGGCTCCGCAACGGGAAAGGCCACAACAGTGAGAGGCCCGCGTACCACAAAAAAAAAAAAAAAAAAAAAAAAAAAAAAATTTATATGGAAAGCCAAAAGCATTAGAATAGCCAAAACAATTTTGAAAAAGAAAAATGGAATTGGAGGACTCATATTACCTGATTTTAAGACTTACTATAAAGCTACAGTAACCAAGGTAGCATTGTATTGACAAAGATGAATGACATAGAATATATAGTGCAGAAATAGACCCACACATATATGACTAATTGATTTTTGATGAAGATGGAAATGCAATTCAATGGAGAAAGAATAGTCTTTTCAACAGATAGTGTTGGAACAATTAGTCACCCATATACAAAAAGATGAACCTCAACCTAAATCTCACACTTAAAGATTAACTTAAAATGGATCATAGATCTAAATGTATAATGTAAGGGCTTCCCTGGTGGTGCAGTGGTTAAGAATCCGCCTGCCAATGCAGGGGACATGGGTTCGAGCCCTGGTCCGAGAAGATCCCACATGCTGTGGAGCAACTAAGCCCGTGCACCACAACTACTGAGCCTGCTCTCTAGAGCCCGTGAGCCACAACTACTGAGGCCATGTGCCACAGCTACTGAAGCCCGTGCGCCTAGAGCCCGTGCTCCACAACAAGAGAAGCCACTGCAATGAGAAGCCCACGCACCGCAACAAAGAGTAGCCCCCGCTCGCCACAACTAGAGAAAGCCCGTGCACAGCAACAAAGACCCAACACAGCCATAAATAAATAAATAAATAAATTTATATTTAAAAATATAAATGTATAATGTAAAACGACAAAAAGTTTCAAAGAAAACATAGAAGGAAATTTTCATGACCTGGAGTTAGGCAAAGGGTTCTGATAAATGACACCAAAATCAAAATTAATAGAAGGAAAAACTTGATAAATTGGATTTCATCAAATGAAAAACTTTTGCTCTACACAGGATATTGTTAAAGAGAATGAAAAGACAAGCCACAGATTGGTAGAAAATATTTGCAAATCACATATCCAGATGTAAACTCTCAGACTCAGCAGTAAGAAAACAAACAGATGCCTAATAATGTGCAAAAGATTTGAACAGACACATTACCAGAGAAGATATACGGAAGGCACAAAGCATATGACAAAATACTCGATCATTGGCCATTAAGGAAATGCATATTAAAGCCATAGTGAGATACTGCTACATGTCTAGTTTAACAGCTAAAATAAAACAAAACGGACAATATTAAATATGCTGGCAAGAGTGCAGAGCAACAGGAGCCCTCATGCATTGCTGGTGGGCGTGTACAATGGTTTAGTCACTCTGGAAGACAGTTTGGCAAATGCAAATCAAAACCACAATGAAATATCACCTCACACCTGTTAGAATGCCTGTTATCAAAATCACAAAAGATTACAAATGTTGGCAAGGATGTGCAGAATATTGTATATTGTTGGTGGCTATGTAAGTTGGCACAGCCATTATGGAAAACAGTATGGAGCTTCCTCAAAAATTAATCATAGAACTACCATATGATCCAGCAATCCCACTCCTGGGTATTTACCCTAGAGAAATAAAAACTTAGGTTCACACAAAAACCTGTCCATGAATGTATACAGCAGCTCTATCCATAATTGCTAAAACTTGGAAATAATCAGAGAACCTGGAGCCAGCTCCAAACCCCTGAGCCTTGAGCCAGGGACTCTCTGCCAAGCAGCCCCAGGAAGGAAAGCCATATGAATAGAGGAGAAACCCCCCAAGGATGACTCTGCCAATCAGGAGGAGCCAATGGCCAGAGCAAATCTGTGCGGAGACCCTGGGAGAATCTGTGCTGAGGACGAGATCCCATTAGACCATCTCTCTCTCTCGCTTTCTCGCGCTCTCTCTCTCTCTCTCTCTCTCTCTCTCCCCTCTTTCTTTTGGCTGCACCACCTGGCATGCAGGATCTTAGTTCCCCTGAACAGGGATTGAACCTGTGCCCACTGCAGTGGAAGCACAGAGTCTTAACCACTGGACCACCAGGGAAGTCCTAGACCATCTCCCTCTTAAATGGGGAGTTTATCCTATCTACATGGGATTTATTTATAGTAATTTGTGTTTCCTTTTTTTCTAAATTTTTAGTATTTTCTCCTTTATTTTTTGATCAATTAAGTGTTTTTAAATTCCGATTTTTCTTTACTATTTTGGGAGTTATGCACACGTCTTTTCCCATTGCGGGGGTAATACCTTTGAAATTTTACCCTTTATACACAGACTGTTGTTGTTTGTTTTGTTTTGTTTCCAGCATTATTAATATAAAATTGTCATATAAAATTGTATAAAAGTTTAAGGTGTATAACACATAGTGTTAGCTAACACCTCCACCAGATCACATAATTACCATTTCTTTTTTGTGGTGAGAACATTTCATATCTACTCTCTTAGCAAGTTTCAAGTATATAATACAGTATTATTAACAAAATCACCATGCTGATCCCCAGAACTTATTCCTCTTACATAGCTGGAAGTTTGTATCCTTTGACCAACATCTGTCCATTTCCCACACACACACCCCAGCCCCTCGTAACCACAATTCTACTCTCTGTTTCTATGAGTTCATATTTTTTAGATTCCACATATAAGTGGAATCATACAGTATTTCTCTTTCTCTGACTTATTTCACTGAGGATCACATTTCCCTGATGATTAGTGCTGTTGAGCATCTTTTCATGTACCAGTTGACCATTTGTATGTCTTCTTTGGGAAAATGTCTATTCAGTTCCCCTGCCCATTTTTAAAATCAAATTGTTTTTGCTTGTTTGTTTGTTTTGTTATTAAGTTGTATGAGTTCTTTATATATTTTGGACATTAATCCCTTATCAGATACATGCTTTGCAAATATTTTCTCCCATTTCATAGGTGGTTGCCTTTTCATTCTGTTGATCGTTTCTTTTGCTGTGCAGGAGATTTTTAGTTTGATGTAGTCCCACTTATTAATTTTTACTTTTGTTGCTTGTGCTTCGGGTGTCACATCCAAAAAATCATTGCAAAGACAAGTTTCCCTATGTTTTCTAGGAGTTTTACAATTTCAGGTCTTATGCTTGTCTTTAATCCATTTCAAGTTAATTTTTGTGTATCATGTAATGTAAAGGTCCAAATTCATTCTTCAGCATGTGGCTATTCAGTTTTCCCAGAACCATTTATTGAAGAGACTATCCTTTCCCCATTGAGTATTCTTGGCTCTCTTGTCATTTATCAGTTGGCCATATATGTGAGAGTTTCCTTCTGGGCTCTTGATTCTTTTCCATTGATTTATGTGTCTATTTTTATGCGAGTGCCATACTATTTTGATCACTACAAAGGTAGTGTAGTTTGAAATCAGGAAGTGTGAGGCCTCCAGCTTTGTTATTCTTTCTCAGGATTGCTTTGGCTATTCAGGGTCTTTTGTGGTCCCATATAAATAGTCATATTTTCCACCAGCGTTTACCAAATAGTTCATTCTTTCTGCTACTGTTTTGGGGTGCTCTCTTTGTCATGTATTAAATTTCCATTTATATCTGTGTCTGTTTCTGGACTCTGTATTCTGATTGACATAATCATCTATACTGCATTCAGACCATGCTTTTAATTACAATAACTTTAAAATATCTTTTAACACTTTGTAGGGCAAGAAACTTTGCTTCTCAATTAGTTGCACTAAGCTAGTGTCTGAGCATTGCTTAGTGGATTTGTGGGCCTCCACCTTGCAGGTAAACAAATGTTTATTGAATGGATGGACAGATAGATGTATGGAAGAGGCTTTCAGAAACAATTCTGTTTATAAATTGAAATCTGTGTTACTTTTACTTACTTTTTATTTAGAAATAATTTCAAACTTTCAGAAATGCTGCAAGAATAGGTATATATATATAGATATATAGGTATATATATATACCCTTAATGGGTATATATATATACCTTTTATCCAGATTCACTCATTTTTAAGATTTTGCTATTTTTGCTTTATCATTCTCTCTTTCTTCTATATATACTTTTTATTACTTATTTTCAACTTGAGAATAGCTTGTAGATATCGTGCCCCTTTATCTCTTAATACTTCATTGTGTATTTCCTATGAATAAAGATATTTGCTTATATAACCAAAGTGCAGTTATGAAATCCAGAAAATTTAACAGTCATAGAATACATTATCTAACACATTTATACAATAACCTTACCTAATTGGTAGCCAATATTCCAGTTGTATCCATCAGTGCTATATTTTGTAGCATTTCCTCTCTCTGTTTCAGGGTCTAGTTATGGATCTAGTTGTCCTGCTTCTTTGATACCTGTTTCCTTGAATTTGGAACACTAGCAGATACTAATTTTGATCACCAGATCAAGAGTTTTTTTCTGGTTTTTTCCTCCGTGTAGTTATTATTTTTCTCCTTGCAGCTAATAAGCAGTGTATAGGGAGATACTCTGAGAGCATGCAAACGTCCTGCTGCTCATCAGCCTGCGCCCACCATACAGCATCTAAATCCATCAGTACTGTGATGGTCTGTGACTCTCCACACTTTGACATTGGAACCTAGCTGATCAAGTATTAACAATTTACTTTTTTGAAAGGTATAATGTTATCTCTTCTTGGGAATAAGGTAACGGGCATAACATATAATCATTTCTAATCAGATCATGACAGTCCAAAGTAATACATGCAGGTACTGCTAAAATCTTTTATTTTCCATTCTCTTTACAGGCATCAATGGCTATGTTTTTGATAGCTTGCAACTGTCGGTTTGTTTGCATGAGGTGGCATACTGGTACATTCTAAGTGTTGGAGCACAGACTGACTTCCTGTCTGTCTTTTTCTCTGGATATACCTTCAAACACAAAATGGTCTATGAAGACACACTTACCCTATTCCCCTTCTCAGGAGAAACTGTCTTCATGTCAATGGAAAACCCAGGTTAGTTATTTATATTATTCTTTTACTAACAGTGGTGTTTGCTTCACTAGCCATTCACATGTTCTTTTGCCCACTAGCTTACATTTGGGTAGGTACTAAATGGTTCAAGTGATTTTGGTAATTACAAGGCATTTTAAAGACAACACCACATCAAGTATTTAAGTTAAAAGTCTTTGTTCTAAAAAGTGCTTTTACTTGCCATCAGCCAAAAGTTTAAGTGTGTTTACTAAACTGTAGTGGTGAATATACATTTATACATGCAGTTAACACGCAGGGACTAAACGTGTTTCCGTGTGCCTTGTGAACAGTGGTATTGCTGGGAAGTACATCATTATCTCCTTTTGCACACATAACATCAAACCACTGTGCAGCCTTCTGGACGAATGTGGCTGTCAGCTTCTCGCCCTCTCTCTCCCTCCATAACTACCGCAAGGCTTTTTTTCTTTTGTAACATCTTTATTGGGGTATAATTGCTTTACAATGGTGTGTTAGTTTCTGCTTTATAACAAAGTGAATCAGTTATACATATACATATGTTCCCATATCTCTTCCCTCTTGCGTCTCCCTCCCTCCCACCCTCCCTATCCCACCCCTCTAGGTGGTCACAAAGCACTGAGCTATCTCCCTGTGCTATGCAGCTGCTTCCCACTAGCCATCTATTTTACGTTTGGTAGTGTGTATATGTCCATGCCTCTCTCTCGCTTTGTCACAGCTGACCCTTCCCCCTCCCCATATCCTCAAGTCCATTCTCTAGTAGGTCTGTGTCTTTATTCCTGTCTTACCCCTAGGTTCTTCATGACATTATTTTCTTAAATTCCATATATATGTGTTAGCATACGGTATTTGTCTCTCTCTTTCTGACTTACTTCACTCTGTATGACAGACTCTAGGTCTATCCACCTCATTACAAATAGCTCAATTTCGTTTCTTTTTATGGCTGAGTAATATTCCATTGTATATATGTGCCACATCTTCTTTATCCATTCACCCAATGATGGACACTTAGGTTGTTTCCATCTCCTGGCTATTGTAAATAGAGCTGCAATGAACATTTTGGTACGTGACTCTTTTTCGATTTTGGTTTTCTCAGGGTATATGCCCAGTAGTGGGATTGCTGGGTCATATGGTAGTTCTATTTGTAGTTTTTTAAGGAACCTCCATACTGTTCTCCATAGTGGCTGTACCGATTCACATTCCCACCAGCAGTGCAAGAGTGTTCCCTTTTCTCCACACCCTCTCCAGCATTTATTGTTTCTAGATTTTTTGATGATGGCCATTCTGACTGGTGTGAGATCATATCTCATTGCTTTTGAGAGCACCAGCCCAGTGTACAGGAGGAACAGAGGCCCGGCCTAAATCTAACACACACTGTTGCAGCTGAGTAACAAGGGCTCCTTGTCCCTCCCACCCCCATCATCTGCAGAGGGAAGCACATAAAACTACCTACACACTGTAGTTATTCTCTTACACTTATGGCTTTTCTGGAGATAAATTCTCATGGGGAAATTTCTTGGGAATAAAAACCAATCTCAGCATATAAAAATATAGATTCACCTTCGTACCCAGAAATTTATCTTACTTCAAGAAATGCAGTTTTGTAAGAAGTGAGTGAAGAACCTGACAAAACTCCAGTAACACCTCTGAAAGTATCTTGTTTATTCGTGTTTATGTCTTTGTTATCTGTTTTCCAGCTAAGTTGTAAGGTCTCTAAGGACAGGGACCTTGTTATCTTGCTCATCACTGAATCCCGAATGTTTACAGTGCCTGGCCTATAGTAGACGCTTAATAAACGTTTTTTCGATGAATGAATGAATTAAATACCTGCAAAAATATTATAAAACAGTATGCATAATATGGTTGTAATTGTCGAAACCAAAGAAAGAAAGTGTGTGTGTGTGTGTGTGTGTGTCTGTGTGTGTGTCTGTGTGTAGGCAGAGAAAGATATTTAAAATATCAATATTTTGAGAAGCTTTTAAACTACTTTGGTGATCACTTAAATTCTAAAGACAAATTAAAACTCTGCTTTATGTGTCTTGAGGGAAAAGTCTGATCCCTTTTATTTGTCCTTTTGTGTCTGGCTTATTTCACTTGGCATAATTGTCACTCAGCCAGAGTCATCCACGTTGTGGTATGTGTCAGTGCATCATTCTTTTTTTAAAATTTTTATTTATTTATTTTTAAAAATTTATTTATTTTCGGCTGCATTGGGTCTTCCGTTGCTGCGTGCGGGCTTTCTCTAGTTGCGGCGAATGGGGACTACTCTTCGTTGCGGTGTGCGGTGGCTTCTCTTGTTGCAGAGCACGGGCTCCAGGTGCGCGGGCTTCAGTAGTTGTGGTGCATGGGCTTAGTTGCTCCGCGGCACGTGGGGTCTTCCCGGACCAGGGCTCAAACCCGTGTCCCCGGCATTGGCAGGTGGATTCTTAACCACTGCGCCGCCAGGGAATTCCCTATCAGTACATCATTCTTGCAGCTCACTTTACACCCTGCTTTAACCGCATATCACCACAAAAAGATGATAATTATGTGATGTGATAAAGGCACATAGCTACCACTATGATGGTGATCCATATTGCAATATATAAATGTATCAAATCAATACACTGTAAAGGTTAAACTTACACAGTGGTATCTATCAATTATATCTCAATAAAAAAAGAAACTAGTGAGCAGGTTGGTCACCTGTTTCTGTAAATAACGTTTTGCTGGAACATATACACAAAAGACATACAATTAATTGTTGTATATTGACCTTGTATCTTGCAGCCTTGCTAAATTCACTGTAAGACCTGGCAGTTATTTTATAAAGTCCCATAAGATTTTCTTGTACACAATCAAATTGTTGCAAATATTGACAGTTTCAGCTTTTCCTTTCCAACACTTATGCCTTTTAATTCTTTTTTTCTGTGCCTTAATTTTGAATAAAACTGGTAAGAGCAGGGAAAAATCCCACATATCAGAAGTTTTGATGAGTCATTTTTATTATCAATTATATTAAAATATTAGAAATATTTTCTAATATCCATTGTGACTTCTTTTATTCATAATTATTAAAACTGGTTTACTAAATTCCTAAACATATGGGTATTTTCTAGTTTTCTGTTGCTTATTTCGTATTTTTACTTCGCTGTGGTCATATAACATATACTCTACATGATTTCAGTTCTTTGAAATGTGCTGAGACTTGCTTTATGCCCAGCATATGGTTTCCTTTGGCTAATGGCTCGTTGGAACTTAAGATGAATGTGTCTTTGCAGTTAGGTGGACTGTTCCATGTATGTCAAGTTGCTTTATCATTTTGTTAAAATCCTTATAAGTTTGCTGATGTTTTGTCTGCTTCTTACAGTTACTGAGAGAACTATGTTAAGAGCTCTACCTGTAATTGTTGGGTTTGTTGTTTCAAAATAAATGAGGCAAAATAAAATCAGGTGCTTACAAATTTAAGATTGTTATGTACTCCTGTTAAATTAACCATGTTATCATTGTGAAATGTCCTTCTTTTTCTGAAGTAGTACTTGTTGCCATAATATCTGCTTTTTCTGAAATTTATGTGCCTCAATCACCTTTATTTTGGTTAATGTTTGTGTGGTATATACTGTTTCCATTCTGGTACTTTCAACCTATCTATGCGCTTACATTTATAGTGTATCTCCTTAACACTTATAGTGCACGTCTGCTGGTTAATTAATTTTATCAGGTTTTGCTTGTCTAAAAAGTCTTCATTTCTCCTGAAATTGTGAATAATATTTGCACTGTGTACATACCAATGAAAATAGCTCTTGGACAAATCTAGAACAGAATGAAGAAGTATCAGAAACACTGTGGAGCACAAAGATGAGGATGGCCAAATAGAAGAGCGTATCAAAAATTTGACTTGTGTCATTCTGTCCCTCAGTCTGAAGCAGCTTGGTGCCAAAGGGGATCCCCTCTAAGGGATTTCTTCCCATGGGGGAAAGGACAACAGGAGAACTGTAACACCTCTTGTCACCACCAGGAACACCAGCAGCCTTCACCACCTGATGGACCTGCTTAGAGTCCAAGCCGCTGCCTTCCCCCCAGAGGAGGAGCTGCATCCTCCCCTCAGGGCTTAGGCCTCCCCCAGCACCCACCATCTTCAGGGCTTGAGTTGCTGGTGTGCTTGCAACTCAGAGCCTGAGGACCCCATCATCCCTGGGGCCCATGTTGCTGCTCTACCTTGCCCCTCCAAGCACCAAGACACCACTGCACCCCACCCACCAGGACCTGAGCTGATGTGGCATGCCTTAAGAGAATGTGGACCCCAGCTTCATTGGCGATCTGTGCATGCCTGTGCCTTTGAAACTGGCACCACTACAGAAGATGTGCTCACACTCCAAGCTCAGGAACCATGAACTACACTGTCACTCTGAGCACCTGCACCCCAAACACTGGCACCACCATCAATGCATGTGCATCTCTGTCCCAGAACCCAGCACTGCCATCAAGGCCTGTGTGCTCACATGCCAGACACAGCACCAAGAAGAATCCCCTCAGCTAGGACCTCAGTCTGCGGGTGAAAAGGTGATCAAGAGGACCCCAGCATCCTTTGCCATCTAGGAGGCCAACAACCCTCACCACTACTTCCATCACAGACACTCACAGCCTTGACCATCAAGGACCCTCCACAGTCTTCACTGACATTGACCTCAACTGACAGAACTGCATGGAGACTATGCTGTTGTGCCCTCCCTGGAACTGGAGCTGCTGAACTGCAGAAGAAAGAAAGAGAGAAAGAGGGAGGGAGGCAGGAAGGGAGGAAGAAAGGAAAGAAAGAAAGAAAGGAAGAAAGGAAGGAAGGAAGGAAGGAAGGAATGAACGCAGAAATCCTGGAGCTAAAGAATATAATGAACAAAATGAAAAATGCAATAGAGAGCTTCAACAACATACTTGATTAAGCAGAAGAAACAATCTGCAAACTCAAAGATAAATCTTTTGAAATTATCCAGTCAAGAGGAGAAAAAAAGGAATGAAGAAAGCCTACAGGATTTATGGAATACCATTAAATTTTTCCAGAGAAGACATACAAGTGACCAACAGGTATATGAAAATGTTCTCAATGTCGCTAATCATCAGGGAAATGCAAATCAAAACCACAGTGAGATATCAGCTCAGACCTGTCAAAATGGCTATTATCAAAAAAATCACATGATAATAAGTGTTGGCAAAGATGTGGAGAAAGGGGAATCCTTGGGACTTGCCTGGTGGTCCAGTGGTTAAGACTCCATGCTCCCAATGCAGGGGGCCTGGGTTCAATCCCTGGTCAGGGAACTAGATCCTGCATGCCACAACTAAGATCCCACATGTTGCAACTAAAGATCCTGCATGCCGCAACTAAAGATCCCGCATGTCACAATGAAGATCCTGTGTGCCACAACTAAGACCCAGCACAGCCAAATACATAAATAAATATTTTTTTAAAAAGAAAGAAAGAAAGAAAGAAAAGGGCATCCTTGTGCATTGTTGGTGGGAATATAAATTGGTGCAGCCATTATGGAGAACAGTATGGAGGTTCCTCAAAAAATTAAAAATAGAACTACCCTATGATCCAGCAATCCCACTTCTGGTATACATACAAAGGAAATGAAATCAGGATCTTGAAGAGATATCTGCACTCCCATGTTTATTGCAACATTATTCACAACAGCCAAAACATGGAAACAACCTAAGTGTCCATTGATGAATGAATGGAAGAGTAGAAAGACCCTGAGCTCACCTGCTCTCACAGGCACACCAAATCACAACTATTTTCAGAACAACCATCAGTGGAAAAGACTGGAATGTACCAGAAAAGATCTTCTACAACTAATGTATGAAGAAGGAACAAACAAGATGGATAGGAGGGGTGGAGTCGCAATATAGGCAAGTTCCATAAACCCAGGTGGACAATCCACAAACAGGAGGATAAGTACCATTGCAGAGGTTCTCCCCAAGGAGAGAGGGGTCTGACCCTATGTTGGGCTCCATAGCCTGTGAGTCATATACTGGGAAAATGAGCCCCCAGAGCATTTGGCTTTGAAGACCAGCAGGGCTCACGCCCGAGAGTCCCAGAGAGCTGTGGGAAGTAGAAACTGTACTCTTAAAGGGCGTACACAAACTCTCACATGCTCCGGGATCCAGGGCAGAAGCAGTAATAGGAGCCTGGGTCAGAGCTACCTGCTGATCTGGAGAGTCTCCCAGAGAGGTAGGAGGCAACTGCAGCTCACCCTGGGGACACAGACACTGGTGGCAGCCATTTGGGGAGCTGATTCTACCAGGAGGACACTGGTGCTGGTAAGCACCATTGTGAAATCCTCCCTCTAGCTTATAAGCCTCAGGACCCATCCCTGCCTGTAGGCAAAAGTGCTGAGACACCTCATGCCAAGCAACTAACTGGGCATGGGCACAGCCCCACCCACCAACAGACAGGCTGCCTTAAGATCCCCTGAGCCCACAGCTGCCCCTGGACATGGCCCTGTCCACCAGAGGGCACAGGATCTGCCCCACAAACCAGTGTGCAGGCACCAGACCCGGGACCCCCAGCGACCCCCAGCCAGAGACCCTGGGACCCAGCTTCACCCACCAGTGGGCAGGCACCAGCCCCAGAATCCCCTGGACTCTGGCCCTGCCCTCCAGTGAGCCTGCTCTAGCCTTGGGACCAGCTTCACCCACCAACAGGTGTCACTCTTTGTCACTATTTGCTATCACTATTTGCAGATGACATGACACTATACATAGAAAATCCTAAAGACACCACCAAAAAACTACTAGAGCTCATCAATTAATTCAGTAAAGTTGTAGGGTCCAAAAATAATATACAGAAAATCTGTTGCATTTCTATACACTAACAACAAACTATCAGAAAGAGAAATTAAGGAAACAATCCCATTTACAATCACATAATAAAGAATAAAATACCTAGGAATAAACCTGCTTAAGGAGGCAAAAGACCTGTACTCAGAAATCTATAAGATGATGATGAAGGAAATCAAAGATGACACAAACAGATGGAAAGATATACCATGTTCTTGGATTGGAAGAATCAATATTGTCAAAATGACTCTACTACCCAAGGCAATCTACAGATCCAATGCAATCCCTATCAAATTACCAATAGCATTTTTCACAGAACTAGAACAAAAAATTTTTAAATCTATATGTAAACACAAAAGATAATGAATAGCCAAAACAAAAAACAGAAATATAGATCAATGGAACACGATAGAGAGCCCAGAAATAAACCCACACACTTCTGGTCAATCTACAACGAAGGGTGCAAGAATATACAATGGAGAAAAGACTGTCCCTTCAATAAGTAGAGCTGGGAAAACTGGACAGATACATGTAAGAGAATGATATTAGAAATTCTCTAAGACCATATACGAAAATAGACTCAAAATAAATTAAAGACCTAAATGTGAGACCAGATACGATAAAACTCCTAGAAAAAAACATAGATGAGACACTCTATGACATAAATAGTAGCAACATTTTTTTGGATCTGTCTCTTACAGGAGATAAAAGCAAAAATAAACAAATGGGACCTAATTAAACTTAAAGCTTTTGCACAGCAAAGGAAACCGTCGACAAAACAAAAACAAAAAGACCACCTACTGGGACTTCCCTGGTGGTCCAGTGGTTAAGGATCCGCCTTCCAATGCAGGGGATGTGGGTTCGATCCCTGGTCAGGGAACTAAGATCCCACATGCCACGGGGCAACTAACCCCATGTGTGCTCTAGAGCCCATGCGCCACAACTAGAGAGAAGCCCGCCTGCCACAACAAAAGATCCCACATGCTGAAACTAAGACCCAATGCAGCCAAATAAATAAATATTTTTATAAAAAGACAACTTACTGAATGGGAGAAAATATTTGCAAATGATATGACCAACAAGTGGTTAATATCCAAAATATGTAAACAGCTCACACAACTCAACATCAAAAAAACAAACAACCCAATTTAAAGAATGGTCAGAAAGCCTGAATAGACATTTTTCCAAGGAAGACTTACAGATGGCTGAGAGGCACATGAAAAGGTGCTCACCATCATTAATCATCAGAGAAATGCAAATCAAAACCGCAATGAGATATCACCTCACACTTGTCAGAATGGCCATCATCAAAAAGACAACAAATAGCAAATGTTGGCAAGGAAGTGGAAAAATGAAAGGCTAACACAATATTG
The DNA here is from genome assembly GCF_003676395.1 of Aethalodelphis obliquidens. Classification (NCBI taxonomy): domain Eukaryota; kingdom Metazoa; phylum Chordata; class Mammalia; order Artiodactyla; family Delphinidae; genus Aethalodelphis; species Aethalodelphis obliquidens. The sequence goes on along the minus strand of NW_020838080.1, from coordinate 190,004 downwards.
GTGGGAATGCAAATTGGTGCAGCCACCATGGAAAACAGTATGGAGGGTTCTCAAAGAACTAAAAATAGAACTACTGTATGACCCAGCAATTCCACTCCTGGGTATATATCCAAAAAAAAAAAAAAGAAAACTCTAATTGAAAAAAAAGATGTGTACCCCAATGTTCATAGCAGCACTATTTACAATTGCCAACCTAAGTGTCCATCAACAGATGGATATATATATATATATATATATATATACACATATATACACACATACATACATACATACATATATACAATGGAATATATATATATATATACACAATGGAATACTACTCAGTCATTGAAAAATGAAGTTTTGCCCTTTGCAGCAACATGGATGGACTTGGAGTGTATTATGCTAAGTGAAATATGTGAGACAGAGAAAGACAAATACTGTATGATATCACTTATATGTGGAATCTAAAAAAATACGACAAACTAGTGAAGATAACAAAAAAGCAGCGGACTCACAGATATAGAGAACAAACTAGTGGTTACCAGTGGAGAGAGGGAAGGGGGGAGGAGCACGATAGGGAAAGGGGATTAAGAGGTACAAACTACTATGTATAAAATAAATAAGCTACAAGGATATATACTATGACACAGGGAATAGAGCCAATAGTTTGTAATAATGATAAATGGAGGGCATTATGCTAAGTGAAATAAGCCAGACCAAGAAAAATATTGTATGGAATCACTACTATGGGAAATCTTTTTGAAAAAAAGAAAAAGTAGAACTCACAGAAACAGATAGTAGAATGGCGATTATATCATGTTTTGTAATCTTTTTCCCCTCACTTAATAATGTATTTGATGTTTTTCTATATCACTAAATATAGATGAACATCAGCATTTTAAACAATTGGTTAATATCCCATGCTAGGGATATTGCACTATCATTAAAGAGCTCTTGCCTAATGAAGCCTGAGGCGTGCTCCTACCCACTTGTGATCAGCTGGGCTCTGTCTCTCTCGGTTACGTTGATAGGAACTAGCTCCAGGATTGAACATCAGCCTAAAAAATTAGTTAGTTCATTGAAAGCCCCAGTTATATCACTGACGTTGGAGGCAGGTCCGTATAGTTGTAGTGCTGATCAAATCTCAAACTTGGCCAGGCGTCTTATGCCTGTTTCGGAAGTTGGAGTGGGAGATTGGCAGCTGAGGTGTCTCCGAGGGAAATATAAGTTAATTTTCTTTGCATCTGTGGTTATATCTCCTTCCTTATTTCAAATTTTATATGTGTGGAATTTCTTATTTTTATTTGGTTATTTATTTTATTGAGTTTTAATCAGAATCAACTCTTCTTTAAGCTCTTGGATTGAAATTTATTAATTAATTACTATAATGTTTTAATTTATTTTTATTCACACATGTAATACAAAAATATGTTCTCCTTACAAAAATTCAACCAGTACAGATATAACTAAAGTTCCTCTTGATCACTATTCCCAATCCCAGGCCCTTCTCAGAGTATGGTGGATATCATTCTAGACCTGTTTATGGAGTTTCATTTCCCCTTTTCTCAACCAATTACTGTCTTCCTCAGGAAAAGGAAGTATTAGATTTATCTAAGTTATAACAGTGGAATTTTTAAAGTGAAAAACCTTATTTAAATTACTCATTTCAGCTCCAGTTCTGGTCTACTCTGAACCAATATGGTTTTATACCATCAAAAATATGCTTTAAATATCATGAAATTGGGTTTTTGTATCCCATGTCTTCGTATTTTTTAATATACTCCTTTATTTTGGTAGAAGACATTCTCTAATCACTTCCTGAGAATGGCTGAATTAGAGGTAGATATTCTGAATCCTTGTATATTAGAAAATCTCTTTATTCTCATTTCCCATTCGAGTGATTATCTGGATGCACATAGATTGCAGTGTGCATTAATTCCAGAATGTTTGACCACAGGAACCTTTTCCATGGGCATCCCATTGTCTCATAGGGCTCTGTGGAAATATACTTTGAGAAAAGTTTTCTCTTTGAGGAAAAGCTGTATTCAGTTAAGATTTTGCTTGCAAATATTGTGACTTGATGAGACTGTTCAGGTACCTGATGGATAGCTTAGTAAAGGTGTATTTGTTTTCATTTATGTTTATGCATATACTTTACCACCATGAAATTCTTTTACTCAGATAATCCTGTTCATAGTAGAAATTAATATTGCTAGAACTGTGGTGGGATTTTATGTTATTTGTATCCTAAACCTAAGTCCTGCTCCCTTGTCACCAAAGAGTTCTGTGTGACTAGTAAGACTCTCCACTATTGTGTATAATTACATTTCTCCATTTTTATCCATATATATATATATATATATATATATTCATTTTAAATCGCAGCCCTTTCTTGTGGTCACAAACAGATATACCACAACAGCAGCAATGCAAAACCACTTTTACTACCATTGTTGTACTACTGTTCCATGTGTCAGGGACTTAACCTAACAACCTACTATATAATGGTACTGAGTAGTATTTTTTCATTTATCTGGGAATAGAAGAGAACCTCTAACACAGATCTTGCTTGGGACCTGGGTTATGAGTAACCAGAGTCTTATTCTTCCTCATCTCCAGGTCTGTGGGTTCTGGGGTGCCACAACTCAGACTTTCGGAACAGAGGCATGACAGCCTTACTGAAGGTTTATAGTTGTGACAGGAACACTGGTGATTATTATGAGGACACATATGAAGATATTCCAACCTTCTTGCTGAATGAAAACAATGTCATTGAACCCAGAAGCTTCTCCCAGAATTCAAGGCACCCTAGCACTAGGCAAATGCAATTCAAAGCCACCACAACTCCAGAAAATGATGTGGAGAAGACTGACCCTCAGTCTGGAGAGAGAATGCAGCTGCTTAAAGAACAAAGTGTCTCCTCTAGTGATTTGCTGGTGCTCTTGGGACAGAATCCTACTCCACATGGATTATCCTTATCTGATCTCCAAGAAGCCAGAAATAAGTCTAATGATCATTTACCTAGAGCAATAGAAAGAAACAAGCGCCCGTCTGAAGTGGCACATCTCACACCAGAGCTCCATCACAGTGGGAAAAGAGTATCTACGCCTGAGCCAGAGCTGCCGTTAAGATTGAATGAGAATTTGGGGACAACTATAACAACAGTAGAGTTGAAGAAACTTGATTTTAAAATTTCTAGTTCATCGAACAACCTAATGACTCCACCAACAATTCCATCAGACAAGTTGTCAGCAGGTACTGAAAAGACAGGTTCCTTAGGACCCCCAAATATGCCAGTTAATTTTAGTAGTCAATTAGGTGCCAATGTATTTGGCAAAAATTCATCTCACTTTATTGGGTCTGGTGTACCTTTGGGCTTGAGTAAAGAAGATAATGATTCCAAGTCATTAGAAGCAGTTTTAACAAATAGTCAAGAAAGTTCACTGGGAGAAAATGTATTATCAGTGGAGAGTGATAGGTTATTTAAAGAGGAAAGAGTTCGTGGACCTGCTTCATTGACCAAAGATGATGCTTTATTTCAAGTTAATATCTCTTTAGTAAAGACAAACAAGGCACCAGTTAACTCAACAACTAATACAAAGACTCACATTGATGACCCAGCATTATTAATTGATAATAGTACATCAGTCTTGCAAGATATTATGTTAGAAAGTAATACTGAGTTTCAAGAAGTAACTTCCTTAATTCATGATGAAATGTTTATGGACAAAAATACTACAGCTTTGGGACTAAATCATGTGTCAAATAAAACTAATTCGTCAAAAAATATGGAAATGATCCACCAAAACAAAGAAGGCTCTGTGCCACTAGATGCAGAATATCCAGATACATCGTTCTTCAAGACTCTGTTCTTGCCAGATTCAACAAATTGGATAAAAAGGACCCATGGCAAGAACTCCTTAAGTTCTGGGCAAAGGCCCAATCCAAAGCAATTAACATCTTCGGGATCAGAAAAATCTGTGAAAGATCAGAATTTCTTGTCAGAGAAGAATAAGGTGGTAGTAGGAGAGGATGAATTTAGCAAGGGCACAGGTCTTAAAGCGATGATTTTTCCAAATAGCAAGAACGTATTTCTTACTAACTTGGCTAATGTCCAAGAAAATGATACACAGAGTCAAGAAAAAAAGTCTCAGGAAGAGATAGAAAGGAAAGAAAAATTAATCCAAGAGAATGTAGTTTTGCCTCAGGTGTATACAGTGACTGGAACTAAGAATTTTCTGAAGAACCTTTTTTCACTAAGCACTAAGCAAAATGTAGAAGGTTTAGATGAGGAGACATATTCTCCAGTACTTCAAGACACCAGGTCATTGAATGGCTCAGCAAAAAGAGCAGGGATTCACATGGCCCATTTCTCAAAAAGAAGGGAGGAAGCAAACTTGGAAGACTTGGGAAATCAAACAAAGAAAACACTAGGTAAATACCCAAGCACCACGAAGATGTCTCCTATTCCAAGCCAGCAGGAGGCTATGCCTCAGCGTGATGAGCGGGATTTGAAACCATTCAGACTCCCACTGGAAGAAACAAAGCTTGAAAGGGGGGTAACTTTGAATGACACCTCAACTCAGTGGTCCAAAAACATGAAATATTTGACCCAGGGCACCGTCACACAGATAGAGTACAACAGGAAGGAGAAAAGGGCCATTATTCAGTCATTCTTATCAGATTGTTCTATGAGGAGTCATGACATTCAAACAAATGGCTCTGCATTACCCATTGCACAGGTATCAGTATTCCCATCAATTAGACCTACAGATGTGACCAAGATTCCATCCCAAGACAACTCTTCTCATCCTCCAGCATCCGCCTGTAGTTATAGCTTTGTGGAAAGGAGTTCTGGGGTCCAAGAAAGCAGTCATTTCTTACAAGGAGCCAAGAGAAATAACCTTTCTTTAGCCTTCCTAACCTTGGAAGTAATTGGAGGTCAAAGAAATATCAGCGCCCTAGGGAAGCGGGCCACAAACTTACTCATGTACAAGAAACTTGAGAACACTGTTCTCTTGAAACCAGGATTGCCTGAAGCATCTGGCAAAGTTGTTCATCAGGAAGACTTTTTCCATACAAAAACTAGCAATGGTTCTCCTGCCCACCTGGATCTCAGGGAAGAGATATTCCTTCAGAAAACACAGGGACTTGTTAAACTGAATAAAGTAAATAGACCTGGAAAAGTGTCCTTTCTGAAATGGGCAACAGAAAGCTCTGAAAATACTCCCCCCAAGCTGCTGGGTCCCCTTGCTTGGGATAACCAATATGCTACCCTGATACCAAGAGAAGAGAAATCCCTAGAGAAGTCACAAAAACACAGAGCTTTTAAGACAAAAGACATCATTTTGCCCCTGGACCCTTGTGAAAACAATCATTCAATAGCAGCAATAAATGAAGTACAAGATAAGACCCAAAGAGAAGCCACCTGGGTAAAGCAAGGAGGGACTGGAAGGTTGTGGTCTCAAAATCCAACAGTCTTGAAACGCCATCAAAGGGAAATAACCCTTCCTACTTTTCAGCCAGAGGAAGACAAAAGTGACTATGATGATACTTTCTCACTTGATACGAAGAGAGAAGATTTTGACATTTATGATGAGGGTGAAAATCAGGACCCCCGCAGCTTTCAAAAGAGAACGCGACACTATTTTATTGCTGCAGTGGAGCGGCTCTGGGATTATGGGATGAATAGATCCCCCCATGCACTAAGAAACAGGTATGGGTACATTGATTATTCCTTTGTCCTACTGTTGTGACCTTTGATTTTACCAGGTGCTGAAACAATAGGAAAGGCACAACCAGCAGTGAGACTCCAAAGATTGAGGAAACTGAGAACCAGATGGCAAAGTCTAGATGAAGCTGAGGAGCAAATGGGAGATTAGATGATGACACTAACAATGAGAGTTACGGGATGGTAAACCCAGATGGCATGAAACTCACTCTGGTGGGATGGTGAAGAAGAGGGGTCTACAAAAGGGTAGGGGGTCAGAAACAGCCATGGGGAGCAGGAAGAAAGTCAGCCTCACCTATCAGCCCTATGAGCTGCAGGGTAAGGTTTAGTCTCCTGAGAGAGCCCTGATAGAGGCAGGAGGAAGCAGTGAAGTGTGTGGTAAAGAGATTGAGGATGCAGGGAAAGTTGTTTTCCATAGTACTGGGGATCCAGAGGGCAAAGTGGGAGGATTTGATTGTTAGGGGAGCAGAGGGAGGTTGGGCAGGGGAGAGAAAGCACAGAGACATTTGGAAGATAAACATAAGGAGAGTCAATCAGTCAACCAATATTTATTGAGCACCTATTATATGCCAGACACTTGCATAGACACTGGAGTGCAGCAAAGTAGGAGCCTACATTCTACCTGGGAGAGCAAGGGACAATAAATTAGTAGAAAACTAAATAGGGGAATCTTGGTGCCGTTCAAAAGGTAGACTTGAATAATATGGTAGAGTGACGGGGGTGTTACTTTAGCTGTAACGGTCAGAGAAATTCTCTTTGTGGAGTTGAGACCTAAATGATGATAAGAGGTCAGCTAACAGAGGTCTGAGAGAAGACATTTCCAGTAGAGGGAACAGGAAATGCAAAGGCCCTGAGAATGAAACAAGTTTAGCATGTTTGAGGAACAAAAAAGGACCAACATGAATGTAGTACAGTAAGGAAGTGTGTGCAGGGGTAGGGAGATGAGGTGGCAGAGATGAGCAGTGGTCAGATAATATAGGACCTAGAGGAAGGGTAGATGCTATCCCTCTTCATTAGTCATTGTCACTTCCCAGCCTTGCTTTCTACCTCAAATGAGCCCTTATTGCTGCACAGCAACCGTAGAATATTTCCTGCTCTCCTGGACCTCTATCTTACATTTTCTGCTTTTTCCCTAAGTCTCCAACACGTTTTGCCCATTCTCCAACACCCCTTCTCACTCCTAGCTGATGCTTTGCACTGAACTCCACAGACTTCCAACACCACATTTACTGACATCTGTACCAATATACTGTCCAGTTTTGCACTTGATCCCATCCTTTCTCCCTTCATAAAAAATGTTGCTTCAGCAAGTCCCTTGTTCTCTCTTACATCATCAGTTTCTCACTCTCCACCAGATTAGTCTCACCAGCACTGATCAAGCTATTGATTAGAACAGGGTAGTGGTGGTAAAAATCAAAAGGAATGTAAGGATGTTGATTATAATTTAAAGATAAGCAGAGAGGGCTTGCTGTTAGATTGAGTATGGAGAGGAATGGTGAGAGAAGACTCAAAGAAGATTTTCGGGTTTTGTCCTGAGCAACTAGGTGGATGATAGTGACATTTAATGAGATGTGGAAGGCTTGAAGCAGAACAGATTTATTTGAGGAAACACTCAAGGGTCTGTTTTGTACATATTTAATTTGAGATGCCTATTAGAGATCCAAGTTGTGTTTTTTAAAAATTTCTTTTAATTTTTTTGGCTGCATTGGGTCTTAGTTGCGGCACGAGGGATCTTCATTGAGGCATGCAGGATCTTTTCATTGCAGCGCATGAGCTCTTCGTTGTGGCGTGCGGGCTTCTCTCTAGTTGTGGCATGCTGGCTCCAGGGCACGTGGGCTCTGTAGTTTGTGGCACATGGGGTCTCTAGTTGAGGCTTGCGAGCTCAGTAGTTGTGGCACATGGGCTTAGTTGCCCCGTGGCATGTGGGATCTTAGTTCCCCGACCAGGGATCGAACCCACGTCCCCTGCATTGGAAGGTGGATTCTTTACCACTGGACCACCAGGGAAGTCCCCAAGTTGAGATGTTGAGTAGGCAGTTAGATATATGAGTCTGGAATCCAAGGAAGAGGTCTGTGCTAAAGATATAAATTTAGGAGTTATGAGCTTATTAATAGCATTCAAATAAGACTTGATGGGATGATAAGGGAGTAAAAGTAGATGTAAACCGTGCCCACTTTATGCTAGGTCCCCAAAGGGCTACATCCTCAAAGTAATGGTAAACCAGTTAACTTGCACTTCGTTGACTTACAGCCCAGTTTTCTGTCATCTGTGTTGTCCATGAAATCTCTATTCTTGATCAAAATTTAAGCATGTCTTGGATTGGCAGTGCCTGCAGACATCTTGGCTGAAGAATACATAAAACCTCTCTAGTATAAGAAACCAACATTCTAGGCCTCAAGTTATTTTCACAAATATTCCAGATACAACTTCTAGCACACAAAGATACTGGGTATGAAATAAAACAAGAAAAATAAGCAAGAAACCACAACTAAGGAGTCCACATGCCGCAACTAAGGAGCCAGCGAACTGCAACTAAGACCCAGTGCAACCAAATAAATAAATAAATATTTTTTAAAAATCTAAGTACTCAGTTAAGTAGAAAGGAAACTTTAAAGCAAGAGGTTTGTAGAGATAAGGAGGAAATGTTATAATAATAAAACAGTCAATTCAATAGGCAGCCATACATTCCTAAACTACTATGAACCTAATAATATAGTCTTAAAATACATAAAGCAAAACTTGACAGACTTAAATAGAGAAATAGATAAATTCTCAATCATTATCATCACTTCTGTTCAATACTGTACTGAACCCTCAAGCAGTAAACACATATAAAAGGTATAAAGGTTGAAAAGAAAGAAAGAAAACTGTCCTTGAGTACGGATGATATGATTTTATACATATAAAAAATGTTTACAAATAAGTGATTAGAATTAACTAGGAAGGTTAGCAGGTTTGTAGAATTGAAAATCAATATACAAAATCTATTGTATATCGATATAGTAGCAGCAGACAGATAGAAAATGAAATTAAAAGAACATGTCATTTACAATGGAATGAAATAGTAACAAGTACGTAGAAATAAGTATGACAAAAATTTTTCAAGACCTCTATGGAAAAACCTATGGAAATTTATTGGGAAACTTTAAAGAAGACCTAAGTAGATGCCAAGATATACCATGTACATGTACTGGAAAATGCGATATTGTGAAAATGTAAACTATCCCCAAACCGATCTATAGATTCGGCACAACCTATGTGAAAATCTCAACAAGTATTTTCTCTTGCAGAACTCAACAAGCCTGATTTTAAAGTTACTAAGAAAATGCAAAGCACCAAGAATAGCCAAGACCCTCTTGAGGAAAAGGAACAAGATAGGAGGAATTGCTGTATAACACATTGAGACTTATTTTAAAGCTATAGTAATGTGATAATTGGCTTAGGAGTAAACAAATAGGTCAGTGAAAGAGAACAGAAAATCCAAAACTAGACTCACACATTTATAGGCATTTGATTTATGGAAAAGGTGTCACAGAAGAGCAGTTTTCAATAAATGTGCTGAAATTTTTTGATATCCATATGGAAATACATTAAACTGGATCCCTAACTCGCACTATACACAAAAATCCACTAACAGTGGGTTACAAGTCTAAACATAAATATAAAACCTTAAATCTCTTAGAAAGAAAAAAAGTAAAAGAATATCTTAATAACTTCAGGGTAGGAAAAGAAAGAGAATTGATATCAAGATACAAAAAGCACTAACCATGAAGAATTTTTAAATAAATTTCACTACATTAAAATTATGACTTTATGCTCATCCAAAGATAACAAAAAGAGAATGAAAAAATAGCCACAGAAGGGAAGATGTTTGCAGCACAAAAGGCCAACGAAGACTCATATCAAGAATGTATAGAGTACTCCTTTGAATCAATAAGAAAAAAAGGCTGATTATCCAATAGAAAAATTGGTACAAAAAAGAAGGAAACAAACTTGGATAGGCAATTCCACAAGAGGAAATCCAAATGGCTACTACCCATAAGAAATTAACCTCATTATTAATCAGGGAAATGCAAAATAAAACCACAGAGACACTGCTATGCAACCACTAGAATGGCCAAAAATGTAAAAACACAGTCAATGTCAAGTGTTTGTGAAGATTTGGAGCAAATGGAACTCTCATACATTGCTGATGAAAATGGAAAATGGTGCAGTTCCACTCCTAGATGTGCCCAGCAGAAATTCATAGGAAGGTTCATAGCAGGACTATGTATAAGCACCAAAAATTACTCAAATGCACATGATTGCATTATATTCACACAATGGAATACTATACAGCAATAGGAATGAACAAACTATAGCTACACACAACAACATAGACGAATCACAACCATAATGCTGAGTAAAAAATATCACAAACAAAAGAATGTATGCAGTATGGTTCCATTTGCATACTTCAAAAATAGGCAAAACTAAGCTATATTCTTTAGGTATGTATACATAAGTGGTACGGTTATGAACAAAATCAAATAAATAATTATAAACATCAGAATGGGGGTTACACTTAGTGGGAAGGGAGAGGATGTGATTGAAAAGGCAGATAACAGTGAGTCTTCTGGGCTGCTGGCAAAGTTCTTGATCTTAGTGGTGGTTGCATTTTTTGTGTCAAAAGCATTTATGTTTTATGCACTTTATTGTATAGTTTTAGTTCACAGTTTTTACAGAATTTTTAAAAAGCAAAGAAAAGTGGTCCAAGGACTGAACACTGAGGCTCTCATATTTAGAGTATGTTTATAAACCCTACATCCATTCAATGTTCAACAAATCTTTTTTGAGCACCTACTATGTGGCAGGCACTTGTTCCAGCTGCTGGGAGTACAACAGTGGACAAAACAGACAAATCCCGCTGCTTTCATGGATCTTATATACTAGAGAAGCCTGGAGAGAGTATGTCAAGGAGGATGGAGTGGTTAACTATGCAAAATGTTGCTTACATGTTGAGTAAGATGAGGACATAAAATTGACTATTGGCTTTGATAAGCCACTTCCATGATTTTGTTACCGTCTAAATATAGATAATCTTCATGTAGACCTCTTTTGTGAACTCCCAGTCTCCATGTATTTCCCAATATAATTCCCATAGATACCCCATGTGTCCAAAACTGTATACAGCAACCTACCCTTATAGGGTTCTCCATCTCAGTGAACTGCATCACCATCCATCCATTTGCCCAAATCAGAAACCGGGAGGTTATCTCTAATCCCTCTTTCTCCCTCCCTTCTCCATTACATTTCCAATTCATCATCAATTCTACCAAATGTATCTCAAATACAGGGAACACAACAATGTGAGGCATTTCTACCCACCTGGTCCATGAGGATATTGCTTTTCCTCTGCTTTTTTCTCCAGAGCTGAGAATGGAGGTGTCCCTCAGTTCAAAAAGGTGGTATTTGAGGAATATGCTGATGGCTCCTTTACTCAGCCCTTATACCGCGGAGAACTAAATGAACATTTGGGACTCTTGGGACCATATATAAGAGCAGAAGTCGAAGACAACATCATGGTAAGTTGAGGACAATGAAATTACAAGAAAATTAATCCCGTGTGTGTATTTTAGATTTCTGATTCTAAAAATAATGGCCATAAAAAAGAATGAAATAATGCCATTTGTAGCAACATGGATGGATCTAGACATTGTCATACTGAGTGAAGTCAGACAGAGAAAGAGAAATATCATAAGATATCGCTTATATATGAAATCTTTAAAAAGGGTACAAATGAATTTATTTACAAAACAAATAGAGTCACAGTTGTAGAAAACAAAACTTATGGTTACCAAGGGGGAAGGGGGGAGGGAGGGATACATTGGGAGATCAGGACTGACATATACACACTACTATATATAAAATAGATAACTAGTAAGAACCTGCTGTATAGCACAGGGAACTCCACTCAATACTCTGTAATGACCTATATGGGAAAAGAATCTAAAAAAGAGTGGATAGGGCTTCCCTGGTGGCGCAGTGGTTGAGAGTCCGCCTGCCGATGCAGGGCACATGGGTTCGTGCCCCGGTCCCGGAAGATCCCACATGCCGTGGAGCGTCTGGGCCCGTGAGCCATGGCCGCTGAGCCTGCGCGTCTGGAGCCTGTACTCTGCAACGGGAGAGGCCACAACAGTGAGAGGCCCGCGTACTGCAAAAAAAAAAAGAAAAAGAGTGGATACATGTATATGTATAACTGATTCACTATGCTGTACACTTGAAACGAACACAACATTGTAAATCAACTATACTCCAATAATTTTTTTAAATAAAAATAATGTATTCTCACTTTTGAAAAAGTTTAAAGTATAGAAAATAAGGAAGTTGAAAAATAATACCATAATTATCATTTTGTTGTATGTTCTTATGTTTTTCCTATGTATTCAAAATTACACAATGGATCATCCTTCTTTTCTAAATAAATATGTCATAAACATTTCTTATGTCATTAAAAACACTTCCTACACACACACACACACACACACACACATATATATATATATATATATATATATAT